>NC_080054.1:11588916-11761416 GCF_026212465.1 Amaranthus tricolor
CTCAATGAAAACAGAGATTTTTTTTCACTTATTTTTTGTTATCAAGTTGTATTAATTCCTCCTTAAATAAGCTAAGTGAAAAGACCTAAAAACTCTTCATATGTCACATTTTAACGAGTTGATTATATAGCCATAACCACAAGCATAAATGCTACCATATTTTGTAATTCCTCTTCTATTGTAACCTTCTTTAAGAGTACTAAAACAAACAATCTGTATGCCTTCATTCACATGCTCATTTGGAAATAAATTGCCAATGATTTCAACACTTAAGGAAACACTTTTAGGGATCTTTATTTGGAGTATCTTTGGATTGTATCTTGATCTAGCTTTGGACCTTAAGTCTTGACCAATTTGAACCTAACGACTTGTATTTGCATCTTTTTGAGTCCTTGAATTTGTATGACATGGATCATATTGACCATGAACTCAAGTCTTTGAATTTTGACTATAGTGAATTGAATTTTTTCTAGGACAGATTTTACATCATTTCCTTTTTCATGAAAAGGACTGGCCCTCAACTCACCTTGCTCCCAGAATTTTCAAAATGCCCTTTAAGACCCTCCTTCTTAGAAACTTTTTCACCAACCTTGAAGTCACCTTCTTACAAAAGGAGATCTCTTGGAACTTGAATCAATCCATCTTGATAACTATCACCATAGTCAATTTTATCATCACTCAAATCAAAACCATGGTTATAGAATGAAAGGAAAAGTTTTTCTTTGGTATTTTACTTATATTGGTTTTTTGTGTGGGTAAAGGGTGACTTTTTTAGAGCCATTGTAAGCGATGGTGTATATATTAGCAAAACCTTCATGAAGGGACCTTTTATCACTTTTCCAAGGTCTCCCTAACAACACTTGTCATATGTCCATGGCAATAACATCACATAGAACCTCCTCATGGTATGAACCAATTTAAAAGCTCAAATTACTTTTTTTTATAACACCAATTTTCTGACTTTCATCTAGCCATTTGAGTTCATAAGGAGTAGGGTGTTTAGTGGTTTAAAGGTTTAGTTCTTTAACCAATTCTTAAGACGCAATATTTACCTCACTACCACTGTCAATAATGAGATCACATACCTTGATCTCTTGAATCTTGCATTTTGTTAAGAACAATCTTGCTCTTTGAGAAGAAGAATCATCTTTCATTATCTTGCTTTAAAAAGCTCTTCTCAACAACAGACCATGCTTGTCCAGACTTCACACATAGGCAATAAAACTAACTCCCCTGTCCTAACTTGATGTTCGACAACAATACAACAAAATTCTAATACCTCATCAACATATTCTGACAATTCAATGCTACCATACATTCAAGGACGATCTATTAAAATAAAATAATACACATAAATCAAAATATATAATTAATTAACCAATTAAGCAATAATCATTTATTTAACCCTAGTTAACCCTAATTAAAACCTTCACTTTCTATAACTTGTTTAAAAAATATGTATATTCTAATAACAACATTCATTTAATCTAATTAACCCTAATAATAATACAACATTCCTTGCACCTTAATTAACCTTCATATTCTTTAATGTTTAAATTATCTATATGTTATTAATCAAACATATTTATACCAAAAAAGCCATTTTAACAAAACATACATAAATGTATAAAAGTGTTGGTCCATTGTAAGATGATTTTTTATTTTTTTGTAAAATAAAGGGATATTTCAATAGATTCTATCATCACCTGAAAGGCTGAAATGTGTAGATTATGATGCTGACGTCACTCTATTTGCTTATCAGGTCCCATTTAGAGTCGTTGGAGGAATTTTGTTCAAGCTATTGGGGTAGTCAGCTGGTGATCCTATAGATGAAGATGATATTCCTGTCGTTCTACGTTCTTGGCAAGCACAAAACTTTTTAGTAACAATAATGCTTGTCAAGAGATCTGTGTCAAATGTAAATGTGTTGGGGGTGATGGAAGGTCAGGTGCATCATTTCAATGACAATTCTTCTAGGATTTATTTTATGTTCATGTGATATCACCTGTAAAATGTTCTAAACTTGGATTTTGTAATTGGTCTCCCCCAGGAGCTTCTTATTGTTGTTGTTCATGTGATATCACATGTAAAAAGTTCTAAACCTCATTCTTATTTTTGTATGATTTGTCAAAATGTTTAAGTATAGTCCCAATTATTTTGTTGCTTGTATAGATAAAGATTTTGTCTTTGTGATTGGACTTTTGTGTAATAACCTGTCATATGGACAATGTACATTTGTAGTTAGACTAGAGTTATCTTCCTTCGTTTTTGGTATCAGTCATGTACAATAGCTCAATTGGAACAATGTGACTTGATTTGGGCAATCAACTATATAATTTTGATGATGACAAAGAAATTATGCATGAATTATTTCGGTCAAAAATTATTTTGGTATAGGGAGTCAAAAGGTTAGTGATGATGCTATAGTGTTGTAGCTTGCTAGCTATGAATTGCTCATCAAACTTTTGTAAAGAACTTTCAATCCTTTGTGTGTTACAACGAAGTTGATTTTATTTTTTGTTATCTATAAGTTCAATCGAAATCTATATCATCAATATTGTGGACTTTTTCTTGATTGTGTTATTGCCAAATTATAAACATGCTCATGAAAACAACTTATTTGAAAGTTAGATTTATTATCCGCAACTTATAGTAATAGCTCAGTGATACCTATGCCTTATTCATTTTTTAATTTAATGAATAGTTGTTTTTCTTTTGTTGAGCTCCTCTCACATGTAGCTAGGGAAATGAAATTGTTCCACGTAGAGGCTTTCAACTGTTCAATGAGTTTTCTTGCCTTATGGCTGAACAAATAAAGTCTTCAATACATTTTTATGTCTTACTTTGATGTTGCTTACTACTAACTATACATATTCAGCCCTTGTATTTTTCACACATTGCAGCACATTGACATTTTAATATTTTTATTCGTGTTATTGTTAATTGAAGTGTATAAAATAGCATTATGAAATTCAATAGGGTAATTTGAGAGATCGCGTGCGTAGCACGCAACCCCACAACTAGTATGAAAAACACAAATAAGACATTTAAAATGAAATAATGGGTACTTTTTAATAAGTTGTAAATCTAAATTTTAACTAGGAAAAATTATTAGAAAGTACCGAATAATTCAAAATGTACATAATAAAAGTTTGGCAAAAAATTCCTAACAAAATTTTTTCTTTTTCAAACAGTACCAACTAATTACTTTCGTTAGTTGACCGTCATCTTTTTTGCTTTGACTCGTAAATGACTTGCTTGTGAGCTCGTTAATTGGCTTATTTCCCACCAAATATTCGACCTCCTTACTCCTTTATCCTTCTCTCATTTTCTTACATTGTTTATAATTTTAAACGAAAACATTGGACTTAAATTGATTGCAGTAAAGGGTATTTAATTGGGAGTCAAATCAAAAGATGATGGTTAATTAACAACAGTTGTTGATTAGTATTCTTTGGTAAAGAAAAATTTTATTAGGTATTTTTGGCAAAATCTTATGATTAAGTACTTTTTGAAAAAAATTTTAATTATATACTTTTTGGAAAAAAAATTATAGGAAAAATTACCTAAAATAATCCAAATGATTTTCTTACATTAATATCTCATATTGATTAACCATAAATAATTTAATATTGCACCTGGTTCGTCTCCGGCTCTCCGCCTATGTCGATTTCGAAGGTTGTGAATACCAGTTCTATTATGGCGGTCCAAAGGGCAGCTCATCTTCCTAATCGAGATTTGGGCCTACGTGGTTCATCCTCTGAGCCATTGTCTCATGTCACGCCTTCTAGGGTTACTGTTCCATCTTTGACTATACTTGTTTCTTCGTTGGTTTCAGGCCTGAGATCTTCTGCTATTGCTCCTCTTAGTCCTCAATCTGCTATGGTTGAATCTCAGGCGAATCTATACTCGAGCTGGGCTGCGGTGGTTCATGATGGTTCTCATGTTGCATGTGCTCCTCCCGTTGCTTCCCCTGTTTCAGTTCCTTTGGTGAATAATGCTACCATTCCACAACCTGTGTCCAAATTTGTAGAAGGTATATCTTCTCCTCCTGTTAAACTTTTTTTTGATGATATTGCAAATGAAGTAATGTACTGGAAAGCTTCGGTAGTATGTTTTGTATTGGGTGCAAACCCTCCTCTCCATAATATTGAGGGTTTCGTTAAACGTATTTGGAAGGACCGAAGAGTTGAGAAAGTAGGTATAGTAGCACGTGTTTTCTTGTGAAGCTAAAGTCCATTGAGGATGTATCCACTGCTTACTCTATGAGTGGTATTCTTTTTGATAAGAAATCTTTTCTGGTAAAACCATGGAAGAAAAACATGTCGTATGATAAGAATAATCTATCCTCGGCTCCTGTGTGGGTGAAGTTTCCTCAGCTTGATGTTGCCTATTGGGGTGAGTCTAGTTTACGGAAGCTAGGGGGTATGTTGGGTGAAGTTTTGTGAGTTGACACTGCCACTCTAAATTTTGATAAACTAATGTTCACTCGTGTTCTTATGGACTTGAAAGTTAATGGTGATTTTCCTGAGGAGATTTATTTTACTGATGATGAGGAGTCTTTCATTTCGCAAAAGGTGATTTATGATTGGAAACCTATTCTCTGTTCAAAATGCAAGCAGCTTGGTCATTTGGAGGTGACTTGTAAGGCAGGTTTGAGACCTGCTGCGACTGTTCCTGCTCCTATCCCTCAATTGGTTGTGCCTGATCCCATTCTTCCGACCCCTGAGGAAGTTAATGATGAGGGATTCCAATTGGTGAGGAATGGGTCTAGAGCAGATTCTGTGGATGCTATTGGGTCCCAAACTGAGGCAGCTACTGTTATTACAGCTAATGGTTTTGATGTGTTGGTTGGAATTGGGGGGGATATTGATCGTCCTGTTGAGTATGGTCACGTGCTAGGAACGTTATCCCATTCTCCTAATGTCTAACATTATAGCATGGAATTTGAGGGGGCTGAATAAATCAAGTAAACAGTTAGAGGTGGTGAAAACCTTACATTCACATCAAATTGGTTTATTCGGTCTCCTCGAAACAAAGGTAAAGAGGCATGGGCTTGGCCTCTTTTACCAACTGCTAAGTCCTAATTGGTGTTTGACTGATAACCTCCATTGGCATAAAGGAGGCAGGATCATTGTTGGTTGGAATCAGGATGTGTATAGAGTTGATATTGTTGAATGTACTAGTCAACTTATTCATGTTAAAGTGACTCCGATTATTGGTGAAGTGTTCTTTTGTTCTTTTGTCTATTGAGCTTCTGATAGTCCTCAGCGTGAACTTTTGTTTAAGAATTTGTCTGTTAATGCTAATATTATGCTTCTGCCATGGATAGTGTTGGGTGATTTTAATTGTATTGCTCACTTCAATGAAAGAACAGGTAGAGCCATAAAGCTCAAAGAGATCCTTCCTCTGAGATCTTATATGGACTTTTGTGATTTGCAGGATATGAAAAGTTCTGGTAGATTCTTTACTTGGTCCAATAAGCGTGCTGGTGAGGAGAGAATTCTTAGTAAGATTGATCGGGTTCTCTGTAATGATTTGTGGGTTATTCAATGACCACATATTGAAGCTATCTTTTTGCCTGAGGAGTCCTTTGATGATTCCTCTATGCTAATTAGATTCATGAAATCACAGAGAAGGAAGAGTGGCTTCAAATTCTGTAATCACTGGGCTCAAAAGGAGAATTTCATAGATACTGTTGAGAGTATTTTGTGTCAGGATGTTCAGGGGCATAAAAGGCTAAAGACCATCCTCAGAGACACTTTTCATAGGGTTCCTGTGCAGCAAGCTTTGGAGCATGCTGAAGCCTAACTCTTGCTGGCACAATCCATGTTGCATTCTGATCCACTTGTCACTGCTTATGTTGATGCTGAGGTGAAGGCTGCTGAGAGTCTTAAACGAGCTAAGCAGGATTACTCTATTTATATGCAACAGATAGGCAAAGTGCAATGGATAAAGTTTGGCGATGAGAATTCCAGAGTTTTTCATCAGAGTATCCGACAGAGACGGGTTACTAATATTATTTCCTCCCTTCACCTTGAGCTGGTTAGTGATCCTAACTTGATTCAAAATGTTTTCATATCCTTTTACTCTGATATATTATGTAGTTCTTTGAAGCATCGAAGGAGAATTAATATGATGGTGATTTCCACTGACCCTGTCTTGTCAGCTAGTCAAAGAGAGGCCTCTCCCTCTCCTTGTCTAAGCAGGAAATTAAGGATGCTTTATGGAGTATTCCTGATGATAAAGCTCCTGGTCTTGATGGTTATAATAGCAAGTTCTATAAGGCTGCTTAGCCTATTGTTGGTGATGATTTGATTGATGCTGTGCAGTCTTTCTTTTCCTCTAGTAAACTCTTGAAGCAATGGAATTCCACAGCTATTATTCTTGTCCCCAAGGTTAAAAGTCTTTCTTCTTCAAGGGATTATAGACCCATTGCTTGTTGTCATACTATATATAAGTCTATCTCTAAGTTCATTTGTTCCAGACTTACTTTGGTCCTCAGTGATATTGTTAGTCTTAACCAAGGGGCTTTTGTGAAGGGTAGGAGTATTATTCATAACATTCTCCTATGTAAGGAGATTGTTAGACATTACTCTAGGAAAAACTGTTCCCCTAGCTGTTTGATCAAGGTGGATTTGAGCAAAGCTTATGATACCATGGATTGGTTGTTTATTAAAGACATGCTTGTTGCCCTTGGTTCCCCAATAGATGGAAGGTATCTAAGTTCATGAAGAAGATTGCTATTGCCTCTGTTAGTAATCTGATTTATTTGATTTGGAAAGCGCGAATGATTGTATTTGGCAGCTCAAGCTTAGCACCCCTGAAGCTGTGATGAAGAGTAGCATTAAGCTTCGTATTTTCAGTTTGTAGCCTGAGTCTATTTCCATGTATAAGGATCTCCTAGAGTAATCCTCTTGTTTTTGATTCTGTTTTGAGGCTTGTTGGCCTTCTCTGGTTTTGTATTCGCTTTGTTTGGAATTAATGAAATATTATTTCTTCCGATGATGATAATAATAATAATAATAATAATAATAATAATAATAACAATAACAATAACAATAACAATAATAATATGTGATTAATTCGGACTAGATCAGATCAGACTGAATTAGACTAAATCAGATCAGACTGAATCAGACTAGATTAGATCAGACTAAATCAGACCTGATCAGATCAGACTAAATCAGATTTGATCAGATCAGACTGAATCATACCAAATCATATGAGACCTTAGTAAACTCAGATCCGATTCAATCAAATCAGACGAAGAGACACAGACCTAACTAGGTATGGGCATGGGTCGGGTCCAACCAGACTCAGATCTAGACCCTATTTTTGTTTCAAGATTCAGATTTAGATCCAGATCTTTAGGGTCTAAAATTTTTGGACACAGACCCAGACCTTTAGGGTCTGGCGGGTTTAGGGTCTGGCGGGTTTAGGGTCTGAATCTGGGTCCAAAAGGAAATTGTTTTCTGAAAAACTATTAAAAAATATATCATGCAATTTTCTTCTATTCATATAAAATTTCTAGAGCGTTTTCAACCAAATACGGTGGAGTCTCAATGTAACAGCCCCGTCCCATAATTACCTGTAATTACTGATGCGGAAGCACACTACGGGACAATGCGTTACATGGACACAGAAGTAAAGGCGGAAAAAGGGAATAAAATATTATAAACTAATTACATTATAAACATATGGCTAAACAGTGGGCCTAGGAAATTATGTACTAAAAGTTTTAACTCCAAAAAGGGATACGTGAGGCAGAACAACCTCAGATAAGTAAGTAAAATGAGGGCTGTTTAAAAACTTTTTCTACTTGTTCAAAACACATGCAACACTAGATTAAAACTTCAAAGGCAAGGCTCTAAGCTCTCAAAATGTTGCCCAACGCCCGAATGACAAACATATAAGCATATCATTCATAATCTTCACCTGAAAATATTAACAACGGTCCACAGTCAGTGGGGAGTAACTAGCAATCCTTCTAAGATAATATCTAGCATATAACGTAGAAGTACATCCGTGTTCATAGAATACCACATCAATAATTCAACACATAAATTCATTTTAATCCATAAAATAAAATATTCTACTGTAAACATGCGCTGCATAACAGTATCCAATGTAATCATATGCAAGCATAACAGTATAAGCTGTAAAATCACACATTAATTATAGCAGAGGAACAGACGCCAATACTACACGCAGTAGTACTTCTCAAGCTTTGCCGGGATTACAATCCCTCAATTAGCGCACTAACTGTGTCTAAGAATGGCCAAACTCCCGCTATTAACATTCCATACAGAATGCAATAATCGGACGATGACAACCATTTGAGGATATGGTACTCCATACCGAGTACACTAACACACTCCATACCGAGTGTGTGGGGCCCTATAATAACACCATTCCATACCGAATGGTGGTGGCATTTGTCTCACCCATCAACCGCAGTCCAAGGGTTTTCCTCTCTATACATGTATCACATATAACAATGACATCATGAAGTATTGAGCAACCAATTCATGCTTCATGCCATCCAAGTGAAATAATTCTCATACATCATAAGATATCCATAACATATTATATCAAAATAAACATGAAGCATAAATATCCTCAAAAATAAAGTTAACAACCATTTTGCATTAAAAAGGGTGGCTTAGTTTAAACCCTTCTTTAGTGGATTCTACAGATTTTTACCAAACTTTCAAAGGCCATAACGTTCTGTCTAGAGCATCAAATTAAGAAATTTTTGAGCCTAAATTGGTTAACTTTTTATAAACTTTACCTTTCATTAAGGAAGCATTTACCGATTCTAAGTCTATAACTGGGAAAAACACTAAACATAACCACCTGTCCTAAAAACAGAATTGTTCTGTTCAGTGTGTTACGAAGGCCATAACTCAGCATATACAACTCCAATTCGAGTGATTCTTGAGCCTAAATTCAAGTAATTTAAAAGACCTACAAGTTTTATTTGAACATTTTAAGCTAATTCTGCCCCTAACTAAGTCAAAAATGCTAAAACATTAAGAATCTCATTTTTCAACTAAAAACAGAACACTTGGTACTCAATGAAGTGAAGCTACGTCATGTTCTTAGGCTCATTAGGAACCCTAAATGAACTTATTTGAATCTGATTTTTGGATATGTTTTTAGGCCTATATTTAATCTTTTCAAAACATCAAGAAAATTGAAATTTGGGATAGTATATTAGTCTCTAAGTCTAATTCATTAACAATAGGTAAAACCGACTTTTCAAATTGCACACTTCTACAAATCCAATTAAAAAGACCACTTATAAAATTACCCAGATTATGAAATTTGGACAAAATTATATTAACATAAGTAGGAGCGTTATGTCCAAATTTGAGATTAGTTGGTGCAGTATAACAAGTCCTTTAAGTTTGATTAATTCAAGGCAAGAATATGTTACCTTAACAGAAAACACTGCAAATAGGACGTTAATATAAAAATAATTATAAATACTTACAAAAATACCCATATCACGAATTTAACATGTAATATCAAGAATTTTATTAGGAGTAATATGTAAAAAGAACGAAGCTACAATCATTTCTTAAGTATCCTAAATAGTCTCAACATACTCAGAAGGTCACAGCATGTACCCGGTTTGGTCTTTGCTCAATTTCACCCATTTTTAAGGCATGAGACTTGGATTAAATCATTTGTACATACTGTATATGAAAAATACTAACTTAGAATGGGTGCTAATTACCTTAATTCGTGGGTTAAAATCACCAAAAGGTTGAAGAAACCACTTGCCACAAACACGTCCTGCCAGGCGTGAGCTGCTGCCTTCTTGTTTGTGTTGTTTGGTGATCTTTTGTGCAAGGTTTGAAGGGCTTTCTTGCTTGAGTATGTAGAGGAAATTTTGCAGAGTAGTGGGCAGCCTTTAGCTTTCTTAATTAAGAAGGATGAGAACTAATTTAAGGGGTTGAAAGGGGTGGTGCCGCCAGCTCAAAAGAAAGAAGCAAGGAGGTGGCGTTGCTTAGTCTTGAAGTTCTCCCTTATGTTTATGCCACATACCCTAGCTTAGGTGTATTGATGTCATGTATTGACATGCTCGCTTAGTAGAGAAGGCTAATTCGAACATAAAGAAGGTCATTTTGAAGGCTTAAAACACTAGACATGGAGAATTAGAAATTAAAGGATCATAGCTGTGTACATTGTTGTATATTGAGGTGCTTCCTTACCTTAGCTATCTTGAAAAAAGAAAGCGTAATTATGCCTACATTGCATAATTTTGGACATGAGTGGGGTTAGGTAAGCTCATTTTAGGAATCGAATCAAATTTACTTGGGGAAACTTCCCGTATAAACTTAATCGTTTCTAAGCTTCTTGTTCCAATTGAAATTAGAACGTTAATGCCTTAATTTCCAAGGTTATTAACCTTAATTATGTGGTACTAGTTTCTTGGGTGTTACACTCAAACTACGTAAAGTGATACAATCATACAGAGTCTTAAATTACTCAATGTTTCAAATTAAACATTTTCAAAATATAACAAAGTTTCGAACAAAACAAACAAATACGCATAAAAAACTTAAAAGAAACATATTTAACAATCCTCCATTGAGTCCACATCATTATCAATATCACCATAAACATCATCCCCATCTAAATCCTGTCAAATATGAAAATTAAATATTAAACACAATAGAAAAATTTTAATCTTTAAAGAAAAAATGAAAATAAAATAAATCATGCCATATCAATAACATCAAATGTTTCAATATCATTCTCAGTGGTCTCGGAGTCATCAAAAATAGTTGAGCAAGCATGAGTATTTTCCATTTCACCTTGAGAGTAAACATAATAAATACACTTACATTATTAAAGTAATTAAAATAAATATTAAATTTATGTAAATAAAAAGCTAAATTTGCAAAATTACCTTTGATGTCTTCCATCATCCAGCTTTGCAAACACATCAAATTAGCTTCCACAGTTTCTGAGTGAAGTTTAGAACGATGTGGGCTAATAACTCTGCTGCCTGTACTAAAAGCACTTTTTGAGACAACACTTAAAACAGAAATGACCAAAATGTCTTTAGCAATCTTCCTCAAAGTTAGATACTTCCTATTGACGTTCCACCAACTAATAATATCTAAGTCTTCATCATCTAGTAAAGTATCTTCCTCTAAATAAAAGTCAACTTCATACTTCACATTTACCTTCCGAACCTTAGTTTTCTTTGATTGAGCAAATTCATCCTCCTCATCTTCAAATGAACTTGGAATCGGATGTTTCTTTCTACTAGCGCCAACATTTTGCATCGTATAAGTCTTACTTTGATACTCCACAACAAGGTCATCAAGACACTTTCGAACCTTAGATATTTGTCAATCTGCATCATCCTCATAAAACTTTATAAAGTAAAACTCCACACAGTCCATTTTATTTCTAGGTACTAAAATGGTAGCAATAGCTAAAAGTCTACAAGTACGTTTCCAATACTTATCAAATTTTTCAGTCATTTTCTTTGCCATCAATCTAACAATATCAATATCACTTAACTCCCACTTCGCTAAAGCTTGTTTAATTATACAAACTCTTCGAAAAAACAAATTAATTGTAACAAACATTGTTTCAAAAAATACATTGGTTGTTTTGTAAAACATTTTCAATTTCTCACAAACAACTCCAGTTAAGTACCAATCATGATCACTAGGAATTTCAAATTTCATTCTTTTTTTTCAGACGTTTTAACCTTGAAAAACTTCCCTAAAAGGTAAAACAGCTTGAAGCATCAAAAAGGTCAAATTCCACCTTGTTTTACAATCTAAAATCATCCTTTTGTTTGGTAATCCTAAAAATCGACAAGCCTCTTCAAATTTCTCAATCCTTTTGGAGTCGACATCCAAAAGGCCACACAATCATGTATGTTTTTAATTCCTGAATAACTGACCTCTAATCCATCTTGAATAATTAAATTTAATACATGAGCGCTACAACGCATATGCAAAAAGTTTTCCCCAAGTATTAATGACTTTTTCTCAAACTTATCCAACAAAACCTTCATTATTGCATCATTAGTGCTACAATTGTCAACTACCACAGAAGAAATTTTACTTTCTAGACTAAATTGAGACAAACAATCCATTAAAATCTTTGCAAGAACCCCCTTTGTATGTGGACAAGGTGCATAGACAAACCTATATGGTTATAAATACATTTGATAAATATACAACAAAGCAAAAGTAACATGATAAGGAACAAAATTGAACAAAAATATAATTTACCTCAAAGTTCGATAAAATGTGATGTTACAACCATGTAACTCTTCTTTTGATTGGATGCAGTCCATATATCAGTGGTGATTGTAATTCTACTATCATTGTGTTCCAACAATCCCTTCAATCCAAGCTTGTCTTTCTTGAATTGTTTCATGATATCTCGCTTTAAAGTAGCGCTAGATATCATCTTAAACTCACAATTAAGGCTATCAACTTACCTTCTAAACCCAATATGTTCCAGCATAGATAGTGGATACTCATGCAGTATGATCATGCTAACCAACATCTTCCTTGAGTGCTCTTGGTCAAATCCTTTTCCTTTACCTTTAACATTAAATTCTAAACAAGTAGACCCATCGACTTTTTTTTTTAACTTTGAGTATTGACTGGCCTCGTGCAAGTTTCAAGTATCTTCCCAGACAAACTATTCGTGCATGCTTTAATAAATGTAAAGTTTCATTCGTGCCTCCTGCAGAAAGGTTAGCCTTGCAATAGTTGCACACTGCCTTCACCACTCTATTCACTTCCTTTTTAGTGAAAAATTCCCATACCTCTAAGGTTGTTTTCTTTCTTTTTTTTTTGTTTGTGTTTGCACTATCATTTAGACTTCCATCTAAGTCCACAAATTGTTCCTAATTTTCATCCAAATCTTGCACTGTAGGAAAACTATCTTAACCTATTGGATTAACTTGCTTTGAGGCACATTGTGATTGCTCCTCCATTGTCTAAATACAGCAAAACCCTAAATCACTATATAATTTATTATTACCCAAAAGGCCAAAACCCTAAAACAAGATGTAATTTTTTATTACCTAAACCCTAAATCAAGATGTAATTTGTAATTACTTAAAACCCTAAATCAAGATATACGTTATACACAACACTTGAAATAAAATATTTAACACTTACACAACCCTGTTAAAATAAAGCTAAAAATATACACAAAATTATTACTAAGAAATGGAGAGAAAAATAAATTACTAAGAAATGGAGAGAAAAATAAATACCAGATTCTGAACTAAGGAGTAACGACCGACTGATAGAGGAAGAAGCGAGGACTAAAAACGGCGACATTGCAGACAACTTTAGATGAAGAAGACAGCACGACACTGAGCAGGAATGAAAAAAAATGATTTTTTTAGGTTTTAGATCTGAAAAATTAAAATGCCTATATGGTGAGAGAAATTTGAAAAGGTAGCCTTGGGAGTTGGGGTTCCAAATTAACGTGATAACTGATAAGTACACGACTATAAAGTACAAAGTATAGACCTACACCATTTTATTTTTTGTTTTTTAAAACATTTTCATATACTATTTTTTTAATATACATATACATGATATAGCAAGTCAGCAGCTTTGGAAGTTGAAAATCAATACTATTTTTTAAAATATTTATAACTTAGGGTCTACGGGTCGGGTCCGAATCTAAAAGACATGGACCCGGACCCGGACCCAGATCCAAACCCAAACCCTAATATTATAGACCCAGATCCGACCCTATTTTTTAGGGTTCAAAAAAAAGTGGATTCAAACCCTTAAATATGGGTCGAGTCAGGTCTGAACCCTTAAGATGCAGGAACCATGACCATCCCTAGACTAACTACTAATTTTTATTTGAGAAAATTATAACAAACTACCTATTCTATACATGAATTTGCAAAAAACTACCTTTTCTAATTTTTTTTGCAAAAAACTACCTTATGTAATGTTTTTGTTTGCAAAAGACTACCTCTTAACGGATATGAGAGTTTGACCGTTCAAATTAACGGTTGACTCTCACGTGTGCCGCACGTGACCATTAATATTTGAACCATCTTCATTGCTGCTTTTCAATTCAGTACTGCTCTTCTTCCCATTTCATTCCTCTTCTTCGAAAAAACACACAATAGTTTCAAACACCAAAAAATCAAAACCCAGAAAAATGTAGGTAAGTTAAAGCAAAATAAATTGAACCCACGATCAATTTCAAAAACCTAAAATCAAAAAAGTTAATTAAATTCACCCAGAAAAATATATTGGACAAACCAGTAGAAGAGTGATGAAGAACATGAAGAACAAGAAGACGGTCTCCAGGATGAGCAATTTTCATTAAAGCCCATGTTAGAAGTTGTTTACTTTCTTGGTCTAATCTTATCCCAACAATAACCGTCTTCCCGCCGGCGTTTTCACCGGAAGAGCATTCCCCGGCGATGGAAATACCACCATTTTCGTCAATTTTGTGGGTTTTTTTGATTAATTTCATCTGGGTAAACAATAAACTGCTATACCCAGATCTCAAAAGGAGCGAAATTACAGACAAAAAAAAAAAATTCAACAACGAAGAAAAGATCCTTAATTGAGTGGTGCTACATACCTCTAAATGTTAGATGCTTCAGCTGAAAGATGTCTCAAGGAAGAAGGGAGCGAATTGAAGAGCTTTGACACCCGGTTTTTTCGAAGAATAAGAGAAAAGATAAGGTTTTCGAAGAGCAGCAATGAACAAAGTTTCTGAAATGAACAGCAACAATGAAGAAGATTTGCTAAATAATGGGTCACGTGCGTCACACGTGATAGTCAAAGTTAGTTTTGACGGTCAAAACTAACCTATCCGTTAAGAGGTAGTCTTTTGCAAACAAAAACATTACATAACGTAGTTTTTTGCAAAAAAATTAGTAAATGTAGTTTTTTGCAAATTCATGTATAGAATAGGTAGTTTGTTAGAATTTTCTCATTTTATTTTTTAGACTTCCACCTGCCGAACCAGCCTCTAATGACATTATTAGTTATTACCCTTCGCATTTTTTGTTTGTGTGACTTTCACTACAATCCATCTTTTAATAATCATTTCTATAATCCCACTCCCATTTTTGCTTCTTGCATTTGTAACCCCCTTTTCCTCCGGCCTGCCAAAGACGTGAAGCAGTAGAAGATCAATTCATGGACAGCAAGAACGTCGTCGTTTGCGATAATGGCACTGGGGTAACTTTCCTATGTGCTTCACATTGTAATTCATATGATCGCTTTTGCAATCTATATCTGTCGATCATTGAAGAAAATTAGGTCTTGTGGGCAATTTGATGTTTTTTTTATGGTGGACTAATTTGGTTAAACATTGAAAAATTTCCTTCTTTTGTGGACAGTTCGGATTTTTGTTTCTAGTGGTGTAGATTGATTGAGTACTGAATTTAGGATTTTGATCATTATGATTTTTAATCATTGATGTGTTTATGTATAGGAGTGATTAGAGGAGTAGAATATATATGTACATGATTATTGGAATTAATTTTTGTTGCTGCATTAATCTTCGCTAGCGATGGTTGTACATTTTGATTTGTTTTGGTTCATATAGCTGTTGGCATGAAGGCTTAGTTATTGTTATTGATGTGGAAACATTGTATTTCTTTTAGTTTTTGGTTGATAGGCCTGTGGAAATTGGTTGAAATTTTATGATGTGGATTGGTGAACCTAAATAATGAAGTTTTTGTCTTCAAGTTTGGGGGAACTATTTTCAGGCGTGAGCTGTTGTTAATTGTGCCAACACTGATGGATTAGTTGGCTAAGCTAGTTGGGACCTTGAAATATGAAGGAGAAGTTGAAAGAAAGGTTCATTTTATATTTTTAATAGGTAGGTATAAAGGGCAGTAAATTTGGCCTAATGACCTTGTTACTCATCCTTGTGTATCCATGTTAGACATGAATATGTGTCCAAGGGTCTGACTTGGCTTTTAAGAGAAGAATTGTTGTTATTTTGTTCCAAAATGAAGTGCAAGGGTCTGACATACTTGAGGTAAAACGAAGATTTCAAGCAACTTAGCCTAGTCACGATTGTGTGATATGTCCTTATGATTGGCACATTATTGGAAGAGATGTCATTGTTTTAGAATTAGGGGTGTTTAATGCGTTTTAAGTTACCACATATCTTGTTCCTTGTTTCTTTACACTTGTTAATTATTGTAGTAGTCCCTAAATTTCCATGTAGTTTTTCTAGGAGGTATTTCTTGACGTTGAAGATTAAAATTATCTATGATGTTTACTCTAGCAATGTTCTAACTAACTTATATGTTCCTGTTGGTGACGTTTAGTGATTAATTGTATTTAGCCTTGGCTAGATTTGGTTTGTTATCTCTTGTGATTATTTTTATGGGTGTTAATCCAATGGATTGCATGAACTATGCTTTGATTTAATGTAATGAAGTTTTTGTAAAAAGAATAATAAAACATGTAAGAATGATTTCAAAGTAGTTCGTCTGAAAACAAGTAATTTCTTCCTCCCTCCCTTCGCACAAAATTAACAAGAAAAAGTAGGAGCAAATGTCGAGAGCTTACGAGTTTTGCTTTTGGGTGCCCTTCCACGGCTTGTGGACAAAGAAAAGTTTCGTTTTTTTTTTATCTTTTTTTTTTTTTAATTCAGCCATTGACTAAGCTTCATATTCAACATCTAAAAGGGAAAGGTGAGAAGGTGAGTATGTTCTTCGAACAACAATGACTATCGTCTATTAAGGGTAGCTTCTTGGTATTTTGTTGTCAAAGACTCTTTTATTTTAATTTGAAGTGCCGAATACTGGTCCTATCTGTTTATTGATTATTTTTTTAAATATGAATTACTTCTATAATAATTTATTTCTATCAGATAACTGAATTGTTGACAAGTACTCTTCTTATGTCCTTGTAGTATGTTAAGTGTGGCTTTGCTGGAGAGAATTTTCCCACTTCAGTTTTCCCTTGTGTAGTGGGGAAGCCTATGCTTCGGTATGAAGAATCATTAATGGAACAAGAATTGAAGGTGGGAATATTTAATCCTAGGCAAGTGAATGCTTCTTTAGGAGCCTTATCTAGAACATTGGCTGATCTTCTTCTCATAATAGATTTTGGTTTCATTATGCAGGACATTGTTGTTGGAGAAGCTTGTGCAAACTTGCGACACCAACTTGATATATCATATCCTGTGAATAATGGTATCATTCAAAATTGGGATGACATGTGTCATGTATGGGACCATGCATTTTTCAGCGAGCTGAAGGTAAAAATTGTAGCCCTCTGTTTGGAAATTATCAATACTTAATAGTGTTAATTATCTTTTATCTTTCTGTTTTGTTGCTTTTTGTTGGCAGGTAGATCCTACAGAATGTAAGATATTATTGACGGACCCCCCACTAAATCCATCAAAAAATCGTGAACAAATGGTATATACACTTTTTGATTTGTTTTGAGTTTCACAGCAAAATTTGACATTTTTCACAATAAAAAAAGTTTTAGTCGCTTATTGTACTAAAGAGTCAACTGGCCTGTTTTTATTTTTTTTTATTTTTTTTATTTTTTTACACTAAAGTGAAGGTGATGTTTTGATGGTTGGAACATACAATCCAGGTTGAGACAATGTTTGAGAGATACAACTTTTCAGGAGTATTTATTCAAATCCAGGCGGTTCTAACTCTATATGCTCAAGGTGCTGTAAGCTTACATTTCTGCATTTCCGACATTCATTCTTGAAGTTCTTGACTAGAATATTTTAGAGCCCCAGATTACTAAAAACTTAGAAAAGAAATACATTTATTAAAAACAAAGTCCAATCAACTTGCTTATTGTAATAGCCTGATAACCATGCAGGTCTTCTCACTGGGCTAGTTATTGATTCTGGCGATGGTGTGACTCATGTGGTAAATTCTGAAAATATGGTGTTGGTTAGCTTTGTAAAACTGCTGCAACAGTCAGTACCGCATTTAAGTTTACTATGATTTTCAAAATGTTACTTCCTCCATTCTGAAAAACTTGCCACATTACGGTTATTGATACTTTTTATCGTTCAAGCTTATTTTATATATTCTGACTAATGTGTAGGAAAGATTATAGGCAAGTGGGATCTTGATTGAATCGTCTAATCGCATGCTTTTATAATATTAAATTTTTATTATTGTTAGATGTGCGTAATTCAATATATAAATGATCAAAATAATACACTTGGATTGCTTAAAAAGTCAAATGTAGCAAGTATAGTGGAACAGAGGAAGTATATCAATTATTTTCTTTCAGAAATTCAAGTGCCATAGTTGCTCTTTGTTTGAAATTCTGGCTTTGTGGATATGTAATACCATTTAACTATTCTTTTCCACTGGTGGATACTTCTTGCTCGAGGATTGTTGAAAGTTTGAAACGCTTGGTATTCTTTAGCCTCATACTTTGACCATTCTTTTTGCTAGCAAGTTTGTTGTTTGATGTAGCTATTATCTTGTGCTTAAGGTGGGGCTGGAGTGAATGATTGTGTGAACCCACAATCCCATCACAATTATGTCTCGTGAGATGATTCCATAATCAATCACGCATGAAGTGTATGCTATATTTAGATTTTCAGTGAATCTTCTTTTATAAGGAACCGAGGAAGTCTATCACTATCATATCATATCATTCACTTTGATTTAATAAACACAATTGTTTGTGTTTAGTTATTTGGTTACTCTCTCATAAAGTCATATATACATGCTATTTTTGTTGGTAAGTAACAGAGACTCTGTACTCACTCCTTCATCCTAATTCTTCTCTTTTAACACATGGGCGTGTACTTCTAAAATATAGCTTAAGCTTATAGTAGATTGGTAGGATGTAATATAATGCATTTAAATTTCCTTTATTTCTCTTTGGATTCTCTATAAATCGGAGGAATTAGTGTAATTGCTAATTGAAGCATGGGCATCGGTTTCAATTCTTATCCATGAATTTTTCATTATGTATAGCTTATGACTAATCGTGCTGTTTTTCAGCCATTTTACTGGTTTTGAAACCAAGATCCGATTAGCTCTTGTACTAGGTTGGCATAAAGCTTTTATATTCAACATTAAATCTTGTTCCTAGGTCAATATTTAGTCTAATATAGTCCACATTTTCAGGTTCCTGTTGTTGATGGTTATTCATTCCCTCATCTTACAAAGCGAATGAATGTGGCAGGACGACACATAACATCTTACCTTGTTGATTTACTAACACGAAGAGGGTGAGAATCAGTTTTATTTCTATTATGCGGTACTATCAGTACTGGTGTATCTCTTTAATTTTTTGAATTATTATTACTATGTTTGATTGGCATTTTTTCTCTGAAGGTATGCCATGAACAGAGCTGCTGATTTTGAAACTGGCAGGCAAATCAAAGAAAAGCTGTGCTATGTAAGGTCAGGATACATTTATTAGGAGAAGCTTCCAGAACTTTATGTCTCCATCTAAGATAATTACAATCTGCTGCAGTTATGATTACAAAAGAGAGTATCAGTTGGGACTTGAGACCACCATTCTCATGAAGAAGTACACTGTAAGCTGTTGTTTTCAATTTCAATAGCTTTTAGTAGTCAATATATGTGCCATTCTTGTTTTTCTTTTGAATATCTTACCGTATATATTATTTGTTCCATACAAAGTTACAATTGACAAGGAAAAGTTCTTGAAATTTTGGTTATGTAACCTATTATATTTGGGTTGTAGAACTACTTTTCTTTTTAATTAATTTGTTTTTTGCGTATTGTTTCTGTCATCATTTTTGTGTGGATGTTGAGGTACTGATAAGGATTTTCTCCAGCTGCCTGATGGAAGAGTTATCAAAGTCGGCACTGAGCGCTTCCAGGCTCCTGAAGCACTTTTCACTCCAGTAAGCATTTGTCAACTTACATTTGTATACACATACAATTTTTTTCGAAATGAACGTTTTAGTATCCCATTTTAGATTTGATACCTTGCAAAAAATTTTCTCTTAAAATTTTTAATGTTCCCATGTTGCGTTTTACTTATTTTTCTTTGTCTTCTGATTTTTTTTATTGAAGGTACTATTAAGTGTTAACCAATAATTTTCTAGTCTTGTACCTCTCGGAAGACTTAAAGCAAAACATAATCGGAACAACTAGAATTTTTCTTTTCATGTGTCAATGTCGAATTATAGTAAACATTTACTTGGGTAGGAACTCATTGATGTTGAAGGTGATGGAATGGCTGATATGGTATTTCGCTGCATTCAAGAAATGGATATTGATAATCGTATGATGGTAAGTCATTTAAGACTACCCATTTGGCCATCATTGTTTTTGTTGATGCTCCCTCTGTTCCCAATTATTGGATTACTAAAGCAACTTGTTTAATTCTTTATATTGTTATAATGTTAATGCTATATTACTTGTCATGTTAAAGTCCCAAATAATATTTTACTAGTTAGTTTATACATCAAATGCAATAATCAATTACTGTTTGATGTGTGACACTATATCCTCAAGGAAAATTGTTAATAAATGGAGGGCTTATGCACCCGAGTGCATATTAGTTTAAAGTTTTGTGTGTGTAATTTATATTACGACATCCATTATGTTAAGAACATCTAGACTTAATTTCTTTTGGAAAAAATACTTCTATAAACTATACTCCTTCCATTTCACTATCATGTTTCTATTTTTTCTTTGGTATTATTCTTCAATTGCTCTTAATTCATATTTGGAAAAATTGCATGTAACAAGTCCCAACTTTGGCAAAAAAAAAGTTTCATAGGTTCAGCTTTCAGTATTGTGTTGGTTGGGACAAACTATGAAGTTAGATTTCATCTAGCACACTTTTTTACCGGTAACTAATTGAACAATTTAAAACATTATATCTACAAAATTCGAATATATATATTGGTTCTCACCTTTGTAATAGAAAAGTAACACTTTTTTGTCAGATAGATTGGTTCTCACGGTTCTCATATAAGGATGGTTCTCACTGGAACTTCTTCATATATATATATATATATATATATATATATATATATATATATATTAAATTTATATACTTATTTATTTTTTAACTTTATTTTTAAAATTACTTAGTTTTTAAGAAGTTGTTACAATGTGTAAAGAAAACGTTAATTATCTTTTTAGTTTGCGTGTTGGAAAATCAGCAATGAATACTCATTTCGACCACATTTTAAACTAGGTGGCGTTAGAAGGTGATTGCAACATCGTTTTTTCAAAAAAATATTGTCATTGCCGGTGAAAACAATGCTAAACATATTTTCGGTTTGTATATCAAGAAAATTAGCTATGAATACTCATTTCGACTGGGTTTTCAAACTAGGTGCCCCATAAGGGTGATTACAAAATCCATTTTTTTTGACACTGGTAAAACATTTAAGTTTTTAGGCTGATTAAAAAATAAAATCTAATTTGAAAAAAAAAATAATTTAAACTAATATGATAAAAAAATTAAAAATTAATTTTAAAATAAAATATCAACAATGTTAACAACATTGCTTGAGCTTTAATCCCAAAATATTGGGTCGGCTACATGAATCAATATATTAGCTCTAATGATCGTTCACATCGATTGTTCTCCAGTCATTCCCATTTTCTACCATCTCAATTTGTAAATCTAGATCATTCATACCGTTTTCTACTCACGTCCTCCAAGTCATCTCAAGTCTTTCTTGCCCTCTTTTCAACTCTCTCGAGCTTCAACTTTCTATTTTCCTTATCGTGCAGGCTAACACCTTGTCTTTGGACATTGCCTAAACCATCTTAAATGATTCTCTTTCATCTTTTCCTGAATATTTGCAACTCCCTAACCCTTTCTTATGTTTTCGTTTTGAATTCAATCCCTCAAGGTATGCTTACTCATTAATCGAAGCATTCATATTTCTACTACACCCATATTTCTATTATGATCCTTTCTAAAAGCCCAACATTTTGATCCATATAGTAGCATCGGTCTAAAGGTCATTCGATAAAACTTGCCCTTTAACTTTAAATAGAATACCTTGATCACATAATATATCAGTAGTCGCTCTCCATTTTTTACACTCACACTTAGTTCTATGGGTCACTTCTTATTGGTTGTTCTCACTACTCTGAAATATAAACCTAAAGTATTTGAAGCATACACTTAAGGCGATTTCTTTCTCATCTAGTTTGATAGTGCCTCTCGTTATCGCATTTGTGCTAAAATTACACTCCATGTACTTTGCCTTGCTCCGACATAGTTTGAAACCTCGTGACTCTAACTCTTGTCTCCATCGTTCTAACTTAACATTTATCCCCTCTGGGTTCGCATCTACCAAAACAATATTATTGGTATACAATGTTATCAGTAACCAACATGCATCAAGACATGTCTCCTTGTATCGTTCGAGTTATAGAAAGAAGCTTAGGGCCAAGCCTTGATGAAGGCCAATTGTGATTGAAAAATCCTTAGTTGCTCCTCCACATGTCCTAACATTTGTCTTTACTTCTCAATACATATCTTGCACTATATTAATGTATTTCTTGAGGATGACCTTGTTTTTCATTGGCCACTATTATTTATCTTGATACCTTGTTGTATGCTTTCTTGATGTCAATAAAGACCATGTTCAAGTTTCTTTTTAATCCTATAGTACTCCATTGTTTGTCTTATGAGATGAATAATTTCCATTGTTGATCTCCTTGGCATAAATCTAAATTGGTTTTTTGATATGGAGACACATCACCTTATACGTATCTCTATCACCCTCTCCCACAACTTCATAGTATGACTCATGAGTTTTATTCCTCGATAGTTATAAGACACCCCCTTTGTTATTATAAATAGGAACCATAGTACTCTTTTTCAAGTCATTGGGCATCTTGTTTGTCCTCTAAATCTTGTTGAGTAGATTAGTTAGCCAAGTCACTCTAATCATCACTAGAATCTCCATACCTCAATAGGTATACCATATAGCCCAACAATATTCTTTAGCTTCATTTTCTACAATCCCCCATCCACCTCTGGTTTTTGTATTCTTTGCATAAATTCTTTATTTTCATCGAAGGGAGTGTTGTGTCTCTTATTAGCCTATAACATTTTCTTGTTCTCCATTAAATATCTCATCAAAATACTCTCTTCTTCCTTGATGTTATTGTTTTGCGCTGAAATGTTCTTATCCTTATCCTTAATGCACATCACTGCACTTTGCACCTATGTCATTAGTTTTTACTTGCCTCTTCTTTGCCATCATATATATATTTTTCTCCTTTAGAATCTAGTTTGTCAAACACTCTAAAAACTTTTAATTTCGCCTCACTGAGTACTAATTTTCTCTTGGATTTTATTTCCTTATAATTGGTTAAGTTTTCCCCCAACTTGCATTTTCCTAATGCAAAATAACATTTTTTCTTTTCTTTGATAATTGTCTTGACATTCTCATTCCACCATGTTGCAGTCTTCTTTAGGACGAAACTACCTCTTGATTTTCTTGAAACACCTTAGCTATACAAATGATGCAAGTTTTCATCTTTGTCCTTCCGAAGTTATCTCCCAATCTGCATCTTCACTAACTTTGTTGGTGAAAACTTAAGTATTATCCTCTTTTAATATCCATTTAATGTTTCCTTTTTTGGCTTTGTTTACCTTTAGTCTTGCTTGAAGGCGAGCATCTAGGATAAAGAGTTTATGCTGGGAGGCTACCCACTTTCTTGTCAAAAAGTAGTCAATTTAGGTTGCATTTACTATGGTTCTCAAAGACTCAAAGTTACCAACCAACAAATCGTATGAGATTGCGAAGTCCAAAATAAACTCTCTTCTTGTGTTCCTAGTTTCATATCAAATTTTCATAAAATTTTTCGTAGCCACTATGACATACTCGTACATGCGCATTCAAATCACTTTCGTTATAGAGCTTCTTATTAATTGGTATATTTTGTATCATACCATTGAGATCCTCTCAGATTTCCTTTTTATCGACTCTTCTATTCCCATTTGCGATGCATAAGCACTTATGACGTTTAAAATCTCATTACCATATACAATTTTCTACTTTGATGATCTTATCGTTCTTCATCCTTAAATGATAACACCAACTCAATTTGGATTTTTATCTTGTCCCAAGTAGCACAATTTATATTCCTGTCTTTCACCTTCTATTGTTTTGGCCCTTTTTGTAACCCAATTTTTCTCTTGTAGACATAAAATGTAAATTTTCTCATTTTCATGGTACCTAGAAATTCTAAAAATCTATTAGTTAAGCTACAATTCTTAACCTAAGAACCTTGATTTTCCTTAATCTCTTATGCTTACACCCTATGTGTCCTTGCTCATTTGCACCACACTTGGATCATGTGGCACATCGTTTCTAGATGACGTCCTAGTGTAAGTAACATGCCCTTACTCATTTGATACCACACTTAGGCAATGTGCCGTGTCGCTTTTGAACGACAATCTAACAACCTTTGCATACTTTTCACTACACTCAGGTCCAAGTGCATCGCGTCGATGAATGGGGCATGCCCTAACGAGCATTGATTTTTGGTTCATGATCATGGGATTTGACTAAGTTTTACTTAGCTGATTGTCCTTAACCTACCACTCACCCTCCTTCTTTATCCGCGTATGAGACTGAAAATAAGAGACAAGACAAGGATTATATAACTGATTAAATTATATGTATAAAATGAAATGAAATAAAAATAAAACAAAACAATTAAATAAATTAACTAAATTCAAAATAAAAGGACATTCTATATGGTATAGTTTTAAGAAATATCAGTGGTAGAAAATCTTACAAAAAATTTCACAGCGTAACATTGTACTGTTGTACTTAAAGCTACCATAACATTATTACTCAGAATCATACGTTTACCCTTGTCTTCTTTCCTTAAATCAACACTCACCATCTTCATTGAATCTTGTAGCTGAATCCTCAAGCTAACCATGTCCTCTCTTTTGTTTCCTCTGTTATTTTCTTCTTTCTTCTCTGTGAAGTACCCATCATTATTTTTATTAGCCTCTGGAACGGATGCGACATGAGCAACGCCCAATCTGATGTTGTCCTGACAGAATACAATAACTCTCATGTCCTGATATATTCTCAAAAAGGCTTCCCAAACGTTGACGAGCACGTACCCGGAAATATAAATGTCATAATGGCCAAAGGGTCGCGAGAAAACATATAGATTTTTGTTTAAGAGACCACAATGAAATTAACATTACACTTTTAGATCAATCAATATCCTTAAATCATGCTCTAATATTATGGACAGTGCACAGAATACTGAAACAAAACAGAAATTGTGATTGTGCAAACAAAAAACTTTACTACAAGGTTTCAAATTATTAAGCAAAAGCTTCCAATACTTGAGCATATTGATAAGGGGAGTCATATGGGTTGCTTCTAGTCTAGCAATAAAAAAAACACATAACCTAAGACCTTATTCTTCTACGTCGTTCCAAGAAATATGACTTCCAAGCGAGGTATCTAGGTTAATCACCAAATTTTCTACAGAGAGGACCTGATTAGCTTGAGGTTTTAGGTACAAGAATTAATGTAGATGGTGGGTGTTGATTTAGGAAAGAGACAAGGGCAAAAAAGTAATTTCACAACTTAACGGAAAAACTTGTGATTTTGTTTAATAATGTTACGTTAACTTTAAGTAAAACAATACGATGTTACGCTGTGGAAATTTTTTTAAAGATTTTCTACCACTGGTGTTTCTTAAAACTACGTTGCTACCATATAGAATATCCCTAAAATAAATTATAAATGTTTCAAAAAAATAAAAGAAAGTTCATGTGATGATC
Organism: Amaranthus tricolor; assembly: GCF_026212465.1. Lineage (NCBI taxonomy): Eukaryota > Viridiplantae > Streptophyta > Magnoliopsida > Caryophyllales > Amaranthaceae > Amaranthus > Amaranthus tricolor. The sequence goes on from NC_080054.1 coordinate 11,614,692, forward strand.
CTGAGTTTTCGGCTTTTCAACATGGCAGACAATGAATCCATGTGGTGACCCTAAGCTTTCAACTAAACAAAATGCTAAATTTTTTTGGTTAAATTAAGTACTCATTTCGATTGGATTACACAATATGTGGCCAATTAGAGTGATCGCGACGTCTATTTTTTTGAAAAAAAAGTCTTTATTATCAGAAAAAATAGCGTGAAGTTAACAAGATTACTTCCTTTTTGTTTACCATGTGGAAAAGCTAGAAGCTTAAGGTCACTACATGGATTAAATAAAATGTTTGTTTACTACGTGGAAAAGCCGATAATTCAGGATTACCACGTGGAATTTTCTAAAAATAAATTAAAAGATATGCCACGTATAAGGCCATGTGTGCATGTGACTTGATGTTTAGGTTGGATTAGCTTCCAACGAACATAATATTTAATGTTGCACTTGATAAACTGTTTTTGGGCAAAGTTGGACATGATAAATGCAAATTTTTCTTTATTTTTTTATTCTGATTCTATAAGTTAAAACATAGTCAAATGGAATCTTATGATTCGTCTCAGGTAAATTTTATTAATATCCACTTTTTATATTTTTAATAATGCACAATTGGAGATATGAACGATTGAAATAGTGCATGAGCATGTGTGAAAAAACAAATGGGAAGATATTAGTGCAATGGAGTTAGTGTAGAAGAAGCGATAGAAGGAGCTTTTGTTTTCGTTCATGTAGCTGAATACAATGGTCTCTTCTCTTGTGTCATGAGTTTCCAAACATAATTTACAATTGAAAGTATTTTATAAAAGTGAAAAAGTTGAAATGTTTAACGAATCATTCTTTGTGACCAAGTTAATTAGCCATCAAATTATTTTATAATTACGTGTATCAATTTCATTATCCACAAACAATTTGCATGTCTTTTAGTACACGGGTCTTTATTCAAGTCCTGATATAAGTACATTCCTCTTTGCAGCTTTATCAACACATTGTTTTAAGCGGTGGGAGTACCATGTACCCTGGACTACCAAGTCGGTAATATTTGAAAATCCTTAACTCTCAACAATGTAATTCCGTAAACTATCAGTTCTAAGATTCTTTCTTGTAGACTTCCCCTTAGTTTTGAAAGTTGTGCGGCGTTCTATGGCGATAAGGGTCTTTAGAGCCGGTTCTAGTTGAAGGAAATGACATTTAGATCATTGGATGTGAGGTGCCCTTATAAGTGAACATAGGAAAAAAATCAAATCCCCAAAAAAACCATTGAAAAAACCTAAAAGAAGAAGAAAAATAAAGAAAAGAACATAAGAGATTTTAAGTTATGGGAAGAGGAGAGAAAACATATGTGGTAAGGCCATGCATTAAATGGGCTTGTGGGGCTTAAACCAAAGGGTGATAAACCCTCTTAGGTGTCTTTTTGTACGTGTATTAAGGTGCTTTACTTTTTGGTTAAGAGGGATATCTGCTATCTTGCTAGCTCAACATTTTGTCATTCTCTTTGGATTCAGTACCTCAAAAGAAAGATGCTCTAATAGCTTAAAAAAATCTCTTTCTTTAACTATCATGAATCCTTGAAAAATGTAATTTTTTGTGTGAATATTTACCAATCCACTATTTAGGGCTTTAAAAGTAATGCAAATATGATAAGATATTTGAGGCCACCAGAGTTATCATATGTTAGCTTGGAATATTTTTTAGGCCTTGAGCTCTTCAAAGCTGAATGATGGTTCAAATAATGTGCAGGCTGGAGCGAGAAATTTTGGATCGATACCTCGATGTTGTCCTTAAAGGAAACAAAGATGGATTGAAGGTAAAATTGAGACCCTCTATAGAATGGTAAACCAAAACTTGCTTTGAGCCGTTATATACATTTATTTTTCTTGTTGCTTGGCTATAGCTTTAAATAGATTACATGCAAGATGATAGTTTTATATTGTAATCTCCATGATCAAAAGAGATCCTAAAAGATTTGTTTTGAATTATTTTTTTCCTCTCTTTTTAGCACAATTCTTTTCATGGATATCAACTTGAGATGACCACAGTCCGGGTTAAGTGTTCTGGTTCCACTAAAATAGAATGCAGGGGCACAGTTTCAGTGGTTCAGCTCGCGGGTTGTTATAACACCCCAGAATTTCCGACCCCTTAACGAAACCAAACCGTAAAGGACGGGAGGAAATTCGGGTGTTACATAAAAGAAAAAGAAAAGAATTTGGATAAACGTTAAATATTAACTTTAAAAAGGTGAGTGGAAATTTCGGCAGCATCTCTTCTAAAAATCGAACATGTGGTAGAACAACTAGCACAATAAAACATTAAACTAATCTAAGACATCATAGCCTTTAAAATCTCACACCACGGGGGGATGATTCGTCGTCGGCTTCTCAAATCAACATGCCAAGCATGGATCGTGGTTCCAGAGTCGACGTTTGTGTTTTAAAAAGACTTAACTCCTTAAAACCATACAGAGTTATAAGCTACGCAGCGGAAATACAAATATACGAGGGAGGACACAAGGCCTCATAACAAAACATATACAACCAAAGTTTACAAAAGATAACCAGAGCTAAAAAAATCGAAAGATAGCGGTATGACACAGGTTATGCTTCGCCCTCATCACTCTCCCCCAATGCAATGCAATGCTATGCAAAAGAAGCTCCAAAACCTGCTACACCTGTCTATGATCCTCCTGCTGCTCGACATTAGACCAAAGGCCAATGTGTCATAGCAGGACAATCATAGAAAGTCATCAACAATCAAACATAAACACAAACACGTACACGTCAGTAACTAGCATCAAATACAATAAGGTCAATCACTTGATAACATTATATTATAAAACAACATAAGACGATTTCATAAGACACAAGCATAGATAGTAACCGTTTATCGGCCACTTATACTTCGTAATTTCATTACGTGGTTTCCAACCCGAACCATGTGTTCTTGGGTAGGATGCAGGTCTTCACGCTCCTCTTTTTAAACATAAACTCTTGCAAAACACGTATAGTATCAACTCGACCAAGGCATTAATAGAATACCTAACACATGACCTTATAGAGCTTGTCTATCTTAAGGTAAGTGTGATCATAGTCTGTAATACCCTTGAGGTAACTTAACTTAGGCACACTTCTCACTAGCATAAATTATTCTATCAATAAGTAGATGTTCTATCAATGAGTAAATATTCTATCAAAAGTAAACGTTCTATCAATGTGTAAGCTTTCTATCAAAGAATGAAGATTCTATCATTAAATAACTTTCGATCAATGAATAAATAATCTATCACTGAATAACTTTCTATCAGTGGGTTTTTCTCTATTTTCTGGCATAGTGACACGGCCAAGGGCGTTATTGGCCATCCGGCGCCCATGGGCAAAGTATGAGCTCATGCCCCCTCCAGCTGACCCTCTCGGGTCCTACCTTCGGGAAAAACTAGCACACTGGGGTTCTAAACTAGTGAAGAGGCCACCATATTGGGGTTTGCAAGGTCCGAGCATTTGCATTGCCCACCTAACCTAGTTATGTTTGGTGGTTTCCACACGCAGTCTCGCTAACACTTGCTGCATGACTCTTTTGTTATTTCATATTTTTTGACAAATGTTTGTTAAGAGTTCCCATACTACAAACTAACACATATATACAAGTCACTACAAATGATTTTTTAGTATATTTATAATTTATTTACAAAGTATAAATTATTTATAAAAACTAAAACTAAAAAGTTAAAAAGTAGTTACTTTTAGTACAAGAGTTTGATACTAATGGTTTTGACTCCTTGACTTTCGCAAATTTGACATGTGCATAGGAAAATGTCCGGGTTGTCAATTTCTTTCTTCGAAAAATACATTCACACATGTGAAACAACTTTACCACCGATTGTGGGCATTTTCGGAAAATATTTTGTTATAGGTTTTTCTTCTAAGTTATAATGTGGTCATAAAGAAATACTACAATACTTAAATAATTAATAATTTAAATTAAACTATAATTGAATATTTGAAGTGACCAATACTTTTGAAATTGACACGTCTTAGATGACCTTGTTGTGATCTCGCTGATGATTGTTGAGATCAAATTACCCTAGTAGGGGTTGATGGTTCCTCTGCTTCTTCATCAATTTCAATTGCATCTTTCAATTCATTTTGAAAATCATCTAAATTGTACCTTTAGCGTAATTTAGCTTGTAGTTACTAATCAGCGGTGTTGTTAATACTGTCAGAATCGAAGTAACCTTTTATTTGGAGCTTGATCCTCTGAATGATTTTTCCACCATACAAACTTCCTTGTGGCTTTTTTCTAGAAGGAAGATATTGCTATCTGATTGTTAAAGAACTAAATGGATAATTAGAGAAATTAAAAGAATAATTAAATAGACTAATGGAGTATTCAAGAGAGTAATTAGAAAAAAAATAAATAGACAGATGTAGAGAGTATAGGAGAAGGTTTGGAATGGATGAACAATTCATCCAGATTTACGAAAGATACTTCAACGGCTAATAACCACATCCAACGGCTACATTAGGTGGTTCCAATGAAGCGTTAGTTCTATGGAATGGTTTGGTTTAGTTCATCCAATATGGTTAGAATTTCAGATCATGTCAGCGGCTCTGTCAAGACTTGATCTAGGAACCATTCCTCACACATGGTTCCAGTTTTGAAGGCTTCGTGGTTGGTTCGATTTCGGGTAACCTGCCTCATGGCCATCTTTAATATTAACTAGATAAGGGTCATATGTCTTTTTGTGAATCACGATTTCAGTGAAGCTAGTTTTGCAATATTTTATGCCTGTAACTAATTTGCCACCTATGTTGTATGAATTTACATTTCACTTTCTATTTTATTGAATTAATTCAATTTGGCTCAAATTTTCATGTTTCAAGAATCAATTCACGTGGGAATTGTCGAATTTGGTAGACGGTTCGCACTTGATTTGTCTATTTCTTTTGCATCATCTTCATCATCATATGCGGTATAATCTGTCTATTTCTTTTCCAACATAGTTAAAAGATGCTCATTGGTTCTCAATAGATTTTTTGTCTGCTGTGTTAAATGGGACTGTGGCATCAGGGTTACTTGAGCGGTATACATATATAATTGGGTTACACCTAGCTAGTGAGATGGAGTATCATTTGTTGAAGTCTAGATCTGACCATTGTCTAATATCATTTGGGGACTGATGGGTAGGATGAAGAGCATGCGTAACGTCGAATGTAGTTCACTGGTGTCTAGATAATCGCTGATTATTGTCAAATGATTTAGATGTCAAAGGACCTGACTTCATAGGGTTGCTATAGAGTAAAAAACCACAGATGTAAAAGTTTTTATGTCGGTAAATTTGATTGCCAAACAGTTGGCCTTTATGTCTTTGACCACTTGTTAGCATATTAATTTTGACAAGCTTTGTGTGGCTGATTTTATTTCAATTTGGGATGTTAATCTGTTCCGTAGTACATGACCTTGATTGTTATGATGGGAAGCTCTATCGCCTTCAAAATTCTATTTGAGTTAGGGCGTAATATGATAGCAGTTCAGTTTCTGAAGATTAGCGAATGCTTTCATAGAAATGGTGGAGAGAAGGGCCATCAGTTTTCATGAGAAATTTAGAGGTTTTGGTCTACCTAGGATGTGCCACTACCATGCAAATCCTTTTTTTCGTGATCACTATTGATGACCTTATTTTTTTACATAATTCTGGCAATAGCTTAGACATGTGGCCTTTAGTTAGGTGTGATAGAAGATGCTTAGGTTTAACGTAGATGAGGTTAGTTTTTCTGTTTGGAGAGAAATAGCAACATATTCTTAGTGGGTAATATTGCTGGCACTATTTTCATGGTTTCAAGAGTCCAGCATCTTTTTCTCGCAGGATTTAATCATTTTTTATTTTGTTTACAAAGAGGTGTTGTGACTCTTTTGTCACGTTTGGTATTTACTTTTGTCAATAAATCTGTTTTTTGTCTTTTCAAATTGATATAAGAGGTTTTGAAGGCTGATCAAGCTTTCTATATGTTGGTGGTCGAGATTTATTTATGATTTTGACTTAATTGCTTGAACTTGGAGTTAACCCTGTCTGCTTAAGGCTTCTTGTGCCTTACCTTATTGCTACTGCAATTTGTAGAAACTAAGATTAAGGATTGAAGACCCTCCTAGAAGAAAACATATGGTGTACCTCGGAGGTGCAGTTCTTGCTGGGATAATGAAGGTATGCCCTCCATGTTCTGTTTCCATCTCTTTTTCATGTGCATGATGTGTTCTTTTTTTTCGCTGCCTAAATAAATCTTAGACAAGCTCCTGAAAGCGGATTTGACATATCCGTACCCCTCAAGGAGGGAGTAAAGAGGGATGCGCGCACTCAAGAAACCCTCCAGCTGATATCTGCGCTTGGTAGAACTTTTTGCTCTACATGCAGATGCTCTATCCATTGAGCCACAAGTGCTTTTGGTCAAGTTGGTCATGTGCTACTAGAATTTACCTGTTGGCTGTGCCCTACTAGAGTTTAAAGTTTTCACTCAGCTGGCTAAAATCTCAAGCTTATTTATGCCTCTCTATTTTTTCCACTCCCCTTTCAAGATTAATGAGATTAATAAAAGGAATGAAGAGGGATCAAAAGGTCCTTTATGATATTATGACTAATATTACTTTTACGTTTTGCGAAGTAAGAGAGTTTAAGTGTCTTAGTTTCAATTATACACAAGCTATATTTCAGTAAACATGTTTTAAGTTGGGTGTACTTAGGCATGGCCACGGTCCGGGTTGGTCCGGTTCCGTTCCGGTTCCACCCGGTTTCGGTTCCGGGCGGTTCCAAACGGTTTCTTGGCGGTTCATGAGGCGGTTCCGGCGGTTCCAACTCACGGGACGGGCGGGTCGGACCATCGGTTCCATTTTTATTTTTTCTTTAAATATTTATATAATAAAAAAATACTATAATATCGCGGACGTACCTTTGATGATTACTTGATTATTAGCGAAATTCATTGCATGTCAAGTTGTCATCGTTATTGAAATATTTACTAAAAAGAATGAAAAAAATAAATTAATAAGAAACGAATCAATGATAATGTCGATAAAGATGATTAATAAATAAAAAGGGAGAAAATGGACTTGAACCTAGTACTCAAATGAATACTAAGCTGCCTACGTATCCCGAAGGAATCAAAGCCCACGTAGTTCTTTGTCATACCTTTTATTTATAGTTGTTGAATGTTGATCTATCGTTGTCGTTTGTCGGATTGTTCCTATTCGTCTTCGTCATCATCATGTGGTTGATTAGATGCTTCCGCTGACTCTCCTCCTGACGATGATGCAGATGTATCCATCATCATCTATGGATCATCATCGTCGTCTTGATCATCATCATTCCTTAGTCCTTGTGTTCGAATCTCCGCTTGATCCCAATCTTTCTTGCAAACACATATTTGAATACTATGTGGAGCAAGACGAGATCGCTTTTCGTCCAAAACTCTTCTACCTGCACTAAAAGCAGACTCCGACGCAATTGTTGACGCGGGAATTGCAAGGATATCCTTTGCAACTTGCAATTCTCGATAAAATGGGAAATTTAACAGATTTTTCTTTCCACCACTCCAAAATATCATAGATACTTTGGTCTATTTCAAAGTGGTGTTTAAGATAACTATCTAGTTCTAAATATGAGGTCGAGGAAGAAGAAGATGATTCTACAAAACTATCATCTTGAGTCATTATGTTAGCTATTACCGAATTATAGTAAGAGGGACGTGCCGAAACGCTAGCACGCCTAGACATATCGCGTTTCGGGTTATATACACTAGCGTAAAAATCATAGAGTTCTGCTAAATATTTTTTACATGTTCCTACATAATTATGTACATCAGTAGACGGGCGATCTAACGACTGGTAATAAAATCCTATTACTTTAGTAAGGACCTCAGTTTTAAAACGTGGGTCCAAAATGGTTGCGATTCCATAAATATAAGGAAAATCGGTAAAATATTCTTGCCATTTTTCCATCATATCTGCAAGAATCGGCCTCAATTTTGGGTTAGTATCTTCATGTGTATATTTAAGGAGATGATAAAAAATAGTAATACATTCACTTATTACTAAGTGAACATTCGGTTCATAAACATAAGAAAAAATCTTAGTCGCGTGGTCATACGTTTCTAATATGTTATGTACACCTATAGCTAATTCCCAAGTGTCATCAGCTATGAAACTATTTGTACACTCACTATATAGTTGTGTTATTACTGGGCGATAAGCAATCGCCTTTCTTAATAAATCGTTGGTTGAGCCCCAACGTGTAGGAGTATCTAATGACCAATACACTTTTTTAAGTTGGTATTGGTCACATAATTGTTTATATCATCTTTTTATCTTTCCGATCCTAAGCCATTTCACTATATCCCTAATTGGTTCTAATAAATCACTTAATTGTTTTATGCCTGCTTGGCAAGATAAGTTAATTATATGCGCACAACAACGTATGTGTAATAAGCTACCCCCAAGGATTAAACTAAAAGCAAGTTCGTTAAACAAAAGTTCTATACATTTAATGTTCGCGGTTGCATTATCAGTTGAACAACAAAATATTTTATCTAATAAGTTCCATTCTCTACATATCTCTACTAATCTATATTTTATGTTTTCACCGGTATGTCTTTCTGGCATTGTCTCAAAAGCAATTATTCTTTTTTGCATAATCCAATTTCGATCTATCCAGTGTGCTGTTACACACATATAAGGTTCTAAATGTGGGGGAGCAGACCAAATGTCAGTTGTTATGCTAACCCTACCATTAAACGATTTAAACATTTCAACTAATTCATAGCGCATTGATTCGTATAATTTAATTGTGCGTCTTTTAAGAGTGCTCCTAGGGATTGCTCTATATTGTGGTTGCAAAGTTTTTCTATTGAGACGCTCGTATGCCCTACTTTCACCGTGGTTAAAAGGCAATTCATCACAAATTACATACCTAGAAAATTCATCAATCATGTCATTACGATTGTATCTAAAAGGCATACCTGTGATGGGAATGTCCCATTGTGTCTGTCGGCTTCCACTTGTGGTCCCGCTCCCGCTTGCTGCATGAGTTTCTTTTGTGATTCCATGCTTCTTTGCCAAATGTTTGTTAAAAGATCCCGTACCACCACCTAACACGTATTCACAAAACACAATAGATAAATGTTTATAAAATATGAATATATAATGTATCAATGTATTATGTATGTCAGTATGTATAAAAAACTTAAAAAGTATTTACCTCTGGCGAAACTGTATGAAACTAAGGGCTTTACTCCTTGACTTTCACAAATTTGACAAGTGCATAAGGAAATATCTGATTCTCGGTTGGTTCTTTTGTGAAATACGACCACACATGTGAAACAGCTCTACCACTAGGAGGTGGCATTGCCGGAAAAGGTTGTCTTATTGGTTCATCTTCATCTAAATAAATAATTTAAAATTATAAAACTATAATTAAATAAATAAATAATTTAAAGTTTAATTAATTTGAAGAATAAAATTATAAAACTAACCGATAGTTTGGAAATTGACTCGTTTACCACGAGCTTGTCTTTGTTGTTGTTGTTCTCCTTGTTCTTCATGTGATCTTGTTGATGACTGTCGAGATATATTTATCCCAATTGGGGTCGTTGGTTCCTCTTCTTGTTCTTCTTCTTCATCAATTTGTATTTCTCTTTCCATTTCTTCTGCATAATTATGTAACTCCGGGTCGTACCCTTCCGGATAATTATGTTCATAATTATAATTACTAATGGAAGGTGTTGTTGATACCGACGGAGTAGAAGTGGCCTTTCTTTTAGACGAACTGGAACTTCCCAATGATTTTGCCACTTTAGTAACTTTTTTTGTGGCTTTTTTCAAAAATGAAGACATGATTGATAATATTGAAGTAATAATAGAAATATAGAATTAAGAAATAAATAAATAATTAATTATGTAACTAACTAAATTAAGAAATAATTAAAAGACTAATTATTTAATTAAGAGAATAATTGCGTAATTAAAGAATTAAGTAGAGAGAGTAGGAGAAGAGATGAGTTGTGAATGAAAATGATTGAAATTGATGAGTATTTATAATGAAAAATGCAACGGCTAGTTCAACGGTCATAAACGGTAACTTTTGGCGAACCGGTTCCATGGAACCGGTGGGCCGGTTCAACCGGACCGGTCCCGGTTCCACGGAACCGTTGAGCCGGTTCAACCGGACCGGTTCCGGTTCCAAACCGCGGGTTTTTTACCCGGTTCACGGTTTCGCGGTTTGGGGCGGTTCGGAACCTGTCGCAACCGGTTCCAAGCGGTTCGGGACCGGTTCGGTTCCGGGTAACCCGCCCCGTGGCCATGCCTAGGTGTACTCGTCAAGTGGCCGAAGGGTTACAAAATTCATGTTATAAAACTGCTTTTGTTTGATGCCTCGTTCAAGTACAGCATCTGGTTTGCCTTCCGTTGGGGTCATAATCATCCATGACCATTATTTCATGTTTGGATTTTGTTCGAGGCTGGATTACTATCTCTGTTGGTGTCAGCTGGAAATAAATGAGAATTTTTGTACAGCTAAGGTCCATCATGAGCTTTCTGGCATGAAATACTTAATGTCTGAAATTTGTCTTTATGACTGACCTTTTCAAATGGGTCCTGTTGCTGTTTGTTCATTTTTCTCTGGCTTCTCATTCCATCCACTAGCTAGTTATTTGCTCCTCATTTGGATTGTCTACTTGATATGATAATCCTTCCATCTCAAATTGCAAGTTAATGAATGTCGGACAAAAGTCCGATGGGTGGGTTTCATGAACAATTTAGCATGTGGAATATTAATTTCAACTTGTGACACATTCTTGGTAATCGTGAACCTACAAGTGGAAAATTGAAAATCCATCTACCAAGTGTAATATGGGCTTTACTTGGCAAATTGTTGTTGGTCCAGTTTTTCGTTGGTTGTTTTGACCAGCTATTCAAATTAGCCAACTATTATGGAAAGTGGGTCGAAATGCAAAAACATTAAATAAAAAGTAATTTTTAGCAGCTTTTTAGTTTTGGCTTAGAAACTAAAACTTTTTTTTAGCTCTTTGACCAAACTAAAAGCCTAAGGTTAAAATCCAAATTCCAAACCATTTGCCACCCCCTATCTCATTTACTAGATGGAAATGGACATCTATCATTAATGTTATTGAATCTCAACCTCTGCTTCAGAAATTTCTTTTTCACTTTTCCAAATCACGTGGGTAATTTACTAGGTGGGATTTATCCACTCCATCTAGGACGGGGGAGTTACTTTTTGTAGACCATTTCAAAATGAAAAAAAAAAAAAAAACTGTAGTACTGAGTATTGCAGTATGATTATAACATATTGGTAATGAATAATAATGCAGTGTGAGACTTGTGGTTAATTTGAATAATAGTTGGAGTATTTAATAAGATTGGTCACAATACTTGCAGGATGCACCAGAGTTCTGGATCAGTAGACAAGATTATTTGGAGGAAGGACTTGCTTGTCTGAGTAAGTGTGGTCAGGCTTGATTATCGGGCACGTCTCAGACTCTGCAAAACGGGCTTTTGTCTTCCATTTATATCCTCATGTTGAGCCGAAACTGGTTTTTCATCCGAAAGATGATTCGTTAACTGATCGAGTTGATCGGGAAGATGTATCATGGTTACGATAGCTAGATGCTATGTTAAATAGAACTACTTTTGTTAGTTGTGTATACTGTTTGTCAATATTTTTGAATTAAAACCCGTTATGTTCAACTCTCCTTGACCAATATTTTATGTTGATTGCTCTATCAGCTCAATTTATTTAAAGAGACCAGTCGGGAAATATAAAAAATAATTAATGTTTTTAATAGTATCTATGATTGTTACTTTCTCAATCCCTTAATTTCCCAGCATACAACATCAATATTTGAGTTTTTTTGGTCATCCCCTCCTTGTACAGATAACCCAGTGTTCCGGTCCTGGTAAGTACGAGAGCGTAAATTTAAAAAAAATAAGTAATTTAAAAATAAAAAATTAAGCTTCTGGTAAACTTAACTTTAGAAATAAGCGTTTCTATGTCCGAGGTTAAGGTGAGATATGCTCGCAGTTACTAACAACGAACAAAAAAATTGATCAAAAAAGTCAAAATTGTTTATTTGCAGTTATTAACTACGAACAAAAGGAAGACAATGCCATAATGTTAAATGAGACAAAAAAAATTGGGAACCATGTTTGTTTGCAGTTAGGAACTAACATGATTTTATTTTTTTTGTCCATCAAACGTTACAACATTGTCTCTTTTTTGTTCGCAGTTAAACAATTTTAACCAATCTTGTTGTTCGCTATTAGTAACTGCGAACATAGTTTGGACTCGAAGACGCTTATTTTTAAAAATAAGTTTATCCGAAGCTCATTTTTTCATTTCTTTTGTTAAAATTACTTATTTGTTTTAAATTTTCATATGAGAGCATCATCGTGAAAAAATAAAACGAAATAACTACCGGAAAATTGGAAAAACTTAAGTGAAAAAATAAAAAAAAAATAACAAAATAAACTAAGAATCAAACTTATTCCAAAAGTAAGCGTGAATTTCCCAAACCTGAGGTTTGGGGTTGTTCGTAGTTAGTAACTGCGAACAAGTCAAAAAAGACAAAATAGTTGTTCGCACCTACTAACAGCGAATAGCTATTTGACCTAAAAAAAAATTTTATTTCTTTTTTTTTTTTTTCTGTTCGCAGTTAGTAAGTGCGAACAACTATTTTGTCTTTTTTGACCTGTTCGCAGTTACTAACTGTTCGCAGTTACTAACGGCGAACAGCCCCAAACTTCAGGTTTGGAAAATTCACGCTTACTTTTGGAATAAGTTTGATTCTTAATTTATTTTGTTATTTTTTTTATTTTTTCACTTATGTTTTTCCAATTTTCATAAATACTGGGCCATCACTGTATGGATCATCACTAATACTAGAAGTAGATCAATGGCTTCCGTTGTCTTCATTTTATCAGGTTAAGATGTCCACCTCAGAATAAAAACAATACTTCGTCCTTTTAGTATCACTGTGGAATTTTAGCAATTTTATTGAAATTGAGGAGTAATTTATTCTTAATTATTGATGTAAATAACAAAAATCTTAGAGAAAGTTCATGTATCAAAATAGAATCTTGTGGGGAAGCATCAAAAAGAACAATATTTATTAGTGGGCTCATATTCATCCAGGAGTGTGACGCCACCACACAATGCTCGCCAAGATTCTCCTGATACTTTTTGAGAATTTGAACTAAGCTTATTTTGAAAAAAAAAAAAAAAAAATTCAAATTAAGCTGAGAAAATTTATTTTTCGACAAATGCGTTTTGCTGCTCAAAACTTTGGCTTTGTTCACTGTTACTGGTTAAAAAAACTCAAGCTCTTTGTTCGAGGCTACTAATATCGAATAGAGGGAGTTCTGGTCTAACCGAATTAATCCTTTATTTGCTGTTAGTAATAACTTTAACCTTGCTCGGCTAGGTCACCTTCTGTTAGCTGTTACCAACAACAAATAAGACTGTTGACTTTAATTGACATTTTGTTTTATTTATAAAACTAGCCTTTGTAAATTAAAAAATAGCCGTTAATCTATGTTTTATAATGCACCCACCTTGTTACAATCTCTCCGAACTCCATTAAAAAATAATCAAATGTTATAATTTATGTTCATTTTTAAGGTTTATAATATTGAATTATTTAGTAAAATGTTATTATGTTATTTTATTAGTATACGTCAAACTCCCATTCAATGGAAGAACATTGTCATTGTGGTCATGAAGTCGAATATGGTTGTGATTGGAGCGACTTTTAAGATGAATAAGAATTAAGCCTAGTCCTTAGTTTCCATGAACATCCCCTCTTACAATTCATGGTAAGGACAATTTGGTTAGAAGTCTCAGTTCTATGCTCTATCTTTCTACGAATATGATACACTCTAACAGCTTCCAACAAAGATTCCATTAACAAACATCATACCCTTTTTAGACTCCCCTTTTTTGGTGTAAATGGTATCACAAGCCCAAGACCTCAAAGAGTAGTCCTCAACATGTTCATCTAGGGGGGAACTTGTAACACCCCGGCCCAACGGACCGCTGATGACTACTCATAGAGACTGTATAGAGACTGTAGACTGGCCCCACAGACCAACACAAGTCTTTCCAGCGCACTTTGGCCTCACTCATGCGCACCTAGGAAAACTTCCAAGGAGGTCACCCATCCTAAGATTTCTCCACACCAAGCACACTTAACTGTGGAGTTCTTACAAATGGGCTCCCATGAAAAAAAGACGCACATTGTTGATATGAGTAGTTTTATCAATCCTTTTTATAGATAAATTCGGGGTATCACAGAACTAAAGCATAAGGTGTAGGAGCAACGATTATAGGAATGTTGCTTAGAGTTATGTTAGTGGTTAGGGCATCCTCATCCACATCCGCATCATCCTCAAAAGGATCATCAACAAAGTCAGTACTCACATTATCATTATCCCAAGGTACCTTCTTATATCTTCTTCCTAAGTTAACCCTTGCATCATTTGAAACTTACATTGGAGAGGGTTCACAAGGAGTACAAGATGGGGAATGAATAACGAGATTTTGAGTTTCTTGAGTTAACATAGGTATAGGCATAGGAATTGGAGAAGGATTTCCTCTTCTATGTATAACTCCAAAGAGAAAATAGGGTTAGATTTTGAATGCTCCCACATAGCCTCTAAAGCCTCATCATCCTTAGTGGGATAGGCTAATAATTGTCTGCTCATAGCGTATTCAAAACATATATTTATGGTACTTGTTGTGGAGTCAATTCCAATCTTAGAACATATTAAAACTCATTCAAATCCATGTTCGAGTTACATACAAATAGTTTACGTCTACACTCAACATACTCAACATTCCTACTACTTGATCAAATTGAACCATTTCAAAAACATAATAGTCACACGAAATGATGCTATTTCTATAAGTATACATAAAAAATCAAAATCTTCTTCAAGTTCAAAAGAATACAAGTACAAAAGAATTATGTAACATAAATTTGGATGAAAATAACTTATTAAACCCTAAATAAACCCTAAATCAATCATGAAAAATTTTTAATACTTCAAAGATATATAAAATTAAGTACTAAAACCAATAAATTAGTAATTTAATCAGCTGAGGATGAGGTTGAGTGGTAGTAAATTGCAAATGAGTAATCTACATTTGGATGAAAACATTTTATTAAACAAAACCCCTAATAAACCCTAAATTAACCATAAAAATAATTTAATTAAAGTTAATTTTACCTTGGAGCAACCGAAGTAGCTTTAATATAACTTTAATAGTGCTAGGAGGCAAGAAGGAAGAGTGATTTTAAGAGGATGAAGGAGAGTTAAATGAGAGAATTGAAAAGGAACTCTTAAATTAGGGTTAGGATAATGGGGAAATGAAGAAGAATGAAGCTGCTGGTTCACAATATAGCCCGTGGCTGTTCGCTGTTTGTAACAGGAAACAAAGAGTTTTGTCCCAAAAGTCAAAGTCATTGTTCGGTGTTACTAACAGCGAGCAAAGATTTTTGTTATTTTTGACCAAAGTCTTTGTTTGCTATTACTAACAGCGAACAAACTTATTAACTTTTTTTGACCAAAGTATCTGTTTGCTGTTACTAACAACGAACAAACTCATAACCTGAGGTTTGGGTTATGGGCGCTTATTTTGGAATTTATGTTTTTCCAAAGTTTGTTTTGAGAATTATTTTTAAGCTTATTTACTTCAAATTTTCATAATTTTTAGGAGGTAGTTGAATAAAGTTAATAGCACCAAATACTGTTGAATAAGAAAAGTTCTAGTAATTATAGAATCTTCTCACAAAGGCATGGTTATACAACCACGATGTGAAATTTAAATGTAGGTCAAAGTTAGAAAGAATTACGGTTAAGTTGGATCTAATTAACACACCTTTAGGTTCGTGAGAAGAATTTATGAGAAATTTGAGTTGATGATTTGAAAAAGTCTCAATGAGCAAGGTTGTCTGTTTAAGTTTGTGGCCATGTATTGTTTTCAAATTTGTTTTTTAATATTTTCATCATTCCAATCTAAAATAATTATATTAATTATATATATTTTAAACCACTTTACACATGTTGATAGACGACCATGACAATGATTCAATAATCCATCTATAGGCTATAAATATGCACATTATACCTTTTAGAGCTTTAGCGACTAACAATTTAGACAATTATGGAAAGCATTGCTGAGTGACCCCATTCTTGGTAGACTATCAAAGTAATGATAGACCAAATAACATTATAAAATTGTAGCAAAATACTCGTACATAATCCCCCCAGTGGCCAGTTCAAATACAATTTCGATAATTGAAATTAGACAAAAAAAAAAAAAAAAAAAAAAAAAAAAAACTAGATCTCTTTAATTTGTTCTTGAAAAGATTCCATGGCAAAAGCAGGCAAGCCTACGAGCACATTGATAGATTTGGTGTCATTTCCATGAGCCAAAAACAAAACAGCTTGTTTATCAGGTAACGCAACAGGGGCAGTTAAAACAGGTTCTCCCCATCCGAAATCAGTTGTATGGAAAGACAGTCTTGACCATGTTGTAATCAAAAGAGTGGAGCTTAAAGATGGTCTTGCCCTCGTCATTTCAAAGTAATCAATAGCCGACCTCATATAATTATCCGTAACCATCTTAATGGCATTTTGGACTAAGTGTACTCCGTAGCAGAGATTATTTTCGATTAACTCACCGGCATGACAAATTGAATTAGTTAATACAATTCCATTTCCAAAATACCCTTTTGGTAATGTAGGCTTAAATTTGGATCTTCCATCAACTGCAAACAACAACTTTGTCTTTTGATTTAGTTTCATTTGAAGTGCTTTGGTTCTTGCCCTCCAGACAAATGCAGAGAGTGCTTCAAACGAAGTGCATTTCTTTAGGTTTCCGTCTTGTATCGCCTTCGCCTTAAGCCTTTCCAAGTGTTTCGCTTCGAAGCAGAAGGATCGATATTGCATTTCCTCTCGGTATTGATTGGTGGGCACACTGCCAGAAATGTCTTGGATTTCGTCGAATTCTTGGTGTTGGAACTCCACCTTTGGAGGGTCGCGTGCTTTTAGGATTGTTCGGTCTAGAAACGGGGTAGTGTTTGGGGTCAAACCCCGTGCAATTTCACCCCATGAGTTAACGAATTCCATGGCTGCAATTCCATCAAACATGCAATGATTCACGCACAGCCCTAGTGCGAATCCTCCACACTTAAATTTTGTCACCTATTAATATTTAATGCAAACGCTAATTATATTAAATCTAGGGATGCACATAGTTCGGTTTTGTCTGGTTTAACAATAAAATTAGATCAGATAATAAAATTTTTCAAACAAGACCAGACCATTAAACAAATTATACTAGACCAGCTAGACCTTTGTAAAACGATTCGGTCCGGTCTCATCAACAAATTTTTGCTTTTCAATAATTATACATAATGTAATTGCTTATGCAAATATTTCGCATCTTTAATTGAATCTACCTAATTTATGATTAACATTTACATATGATAATTCATAATTATATAAAACTTAATACAAATTATGTACTTAAATCAATTATAATGGACAAAAACATGAATTACGTAAAATGAAAAAATATAAAACATAAGTTTTTATTGGACAAAAATCAATTGAAGTAATAGACGGAAACATAAAGTATGTAAAACCTAACACAAACTTAACGTATAATCATTGTCTTTGTCATATCTCAATATTTAATAAGTTTAAGTTGCACTCAATATTAAAATGTATCTTACTCAATATTTAATAATTTTAATTTATATTTTTGGGTCTCAGTTCAAATTTGGTGATCGAATTATTTTTAGAAGTGCAATGTATATTACTATGAATATTAAATCTGAGCTTAACATTATATTGAGGTATGCAATATTAGGATCGAGTATTTCATTCCATAATCTACTCAGCATTTTTGGTTTGATTTGGTCTAAAGCTTAAAAAAACTAGGACCACATCGGTAACCATAAATTTCAAAAAATTAGACCAGACGAAACCATTTAAATCGTAGACGTGACCAAATTATTAAATTATGGTTTGTTCTTATTTGGTTTACGGTTTAGACCGAACTTTGCTTAGCCCTAACATTAACACATACATTAAGTTTTCTTATTCACCTTCATCTAAATATAAAAACTTGTATGCGGCCGCCTCATGCGTGCGACCAAAAAAAATTTATACTTGTCTAATACAAACCTTGAAACACCAATTTCAAAACTTAAAAAGCAAAATCTAACACTTAAACCCCTATTTCAAGCCTCAATCTTTTTTCTCCAGAGGCTTAATTTAATTTTTAATTAGTTATTGACTTCAACCATAAAACACCCATTCCACGACTTATAATGCAAATTCTAACTCTCAAAACCCTTATTCCAACCCTTAATTTTTAATTTTAATTACCTACTCCAATTATAAAATATCTATTTCAAGACTTAGAATGTCTATTCAAATGGTTTAAAGTTTGTCAAATCAAAGACTTAAAATGCATATTTCAAGATCCAAAATGTCCAATTTAAGCTTTAAAATGGCAAATTCAAAATTATGATTGAACCTATGAGTGATCGTACGTATGCGGCCGCCACACAGGATATTTGTTGTCATCTAAATTACACTCGTGTTCACTTATAGTCTATAGGTGTTCACTTACAATTTTAAAGTGACCCATTATAATATTAAAGCGATTACCTACAATTTAAGGTGATCCCTTATAATCATAAAGTTATGACCAATTATAACATTAAAGTGATCACTTACAATTTTAAAAAGATCATTGTTTATAGTCTTAGAGTAAATAACCTTAAATTGATCACTTATAATCTTAAAGTGAATAATTATAATCTAAAAATGATCATTATTTATAATATTCAAATAGTCAGTTAGTCACTTATAACTATGAAGTACTTATAATCTTCAAGTGATTATTTACAATCTTAAAGTGAGTAATTATAATTGAAAATAAGCACTTTTTATAATCTTAAAATGATTACTTATAACCGTAAAATAATCACTTATAATCTTAAAGTTTTCACTTGCAATCTCACAGTGACCATTCATAATCTTAAAGTGATTACATACAATCTTAAAATAATCACTAAAAAATCACAAAATAAATTACTCATAATCTTAAAGTAATTAATTAATAAAATACATTGATCAATTGTATACACTTGTCTCATTTATCTTCTTCATTTAAGTGTAATGGTTTACCTGTCCTTAACTATGCTTATTTTGTTTACTTAACATATCATAGTACTAGACTGTAGAC
This sequence comes from Amaranthus tricolor, assembly GCF_026212465.1. Taxonomy (NCBI): domain Eukaryota; kingdom Viridiplantae; phylum Streptophyta; class Magnoliopsida; order Caryophyllales; family Amaranthaceae; genus Amaranthus; species Amaranthus tricolor. Next base: position 11,633,992 of record NC_080054.1, read on the forward strand.
CACATACGTCTTTTATAAAATAATTACTTTAAATTAGATGAAAATAAATATTTTCGATTACTTTGAATTTGCATTTTAGAATTCAAAAGCTCTCATATAATTAACTCTTTTATATATTAAATTTTAACACAGAATTTTAAAACTAATCTACGTGTTCTATACTACTATGTATTACACTTGCATAATAATTCCCATCATCAAATGATAAACTTTATGTATAGGTATAAAAAAAAATCAAGTGAATTTAATTATTATTGTAATTTTATAATATCAGTTTTTTACAAAATTTTAATTTTACATAATATTTGGACACTTAAATCTGTACTCAAATCTAGCAATTAATGGTTAAATTTTATATGTATAGCAATTAATGCTACCCAAATCTTTACAACTTTCCGATGAAAAAAGGAGTAACAGCAAAAATATCTCGTTGTGAAACATGAAAAAATGAGTTAGGAGTGTTAGTAATTAGACCTACCTGAGCAATAAGAGGAGGAATATCAAGCAAGTTTTTAGCAGCAGGGAATTCATAAACGAGGTTTCCAATTGTAAGAAGATGAGGCTTAGTAGTATCACCAATCTCATCCATGTCACAATCAGCCTCCGCCTCAACGAACACCGCGCCGTCAGTTTCTCCGTCGCAGTTGATGATGAGCTTCCCTTGTGGGCTAATAGTTAGCCGTCCAGCCAATGGGTAGTAATGAACCAACACCTTAGAAAGTGCATCTTTTAACACTTTTGGAGCAAACTCATTTCCCTTTTCTTCTTTTGACATGAAGCAATAAATTGTACGCACACTTACTGCTATATTTTGGTCTAAATTTGATAGAAAGTATAAACCTTTTGGTGTCTTCTTAAAAGGTTGAACAATTGTTGGTTCACCTACTTGCTTCACTTTTAGCTCAAATGTATGCCCGTTGTTTGCTCTATTTTCTTGACCCTAAATAAACCCAACAAAATAAATTTAGATTTTTTAAAATTATTTTTACATATATTTTTCTATGTCACAACTCACAAGTGACCATACAAAATTAAAAAGTAAAAAAAAAAAAAAGAAAGGAATGGTATAATTATGTTAGTGAGATGGTTTTGAAATGCATGACTAAACTATTATATTGGTTCACACACTTCTTAACTTTTAGCTCAAATACCTTTCCATTGCACAATTTCATTGACTTGGTTGTTCCATTTTCTTGAACCTATATAAACCCAACAAAAAAAAAAATGAAAACTACATATATTAAAAAATTTGTTACATAGAACTATTTTATTTGTGCTTAATTCATAAGTGATTTCTTGGAAAAAAAAAAGGAAAAGAAAGGTATTATGTTAGGGAGATGGTTTTGAGATGAATTGAGTAACCATCACATTTACCTCAAATACATGTCCATTAGTTGGTTTAATCGTTGGATTTGCTCCATTTTCTTGAACCTAGATAGACCCAACACAAATATTTTTAACATATTTCAAAATTATTTATGCATATAATTTTGTGTTTCATAAGTGATTTCATTTAAATAAAAAAGAAAGAGAGGTAGGATAGTAAGGGGGTGTTGAGATGCATTATGACTAACCATGTTGATTGTCTTTCCTTGAGTGGAGAAGTAGAGAGAATGTGTAAGTAACGTGAAGATTCAAAAAGTCATGAAGTTTTGGTTGTATGGGAGAGATATATATAGGATAATATGGGATGTTTGCGAAAATTTGAAAAAAATAAGACATTTTATTAACTTAGGTCAGAAAATAAGATTCGTTCAAACTTTATTTCCAAAATAAGCGTCTTTGGCTCCAAAGTTAGGCATGGTACATAATCGCTGTTACTAACAGCGAGTTTAAAGTTGCTGGAATTTTTAAGTCAACACGTTGTCGCTGTTACTAAGAGCGAAATAAGGTTTGATTAGTCAAAGGGGAAGTCGCTGTTAGTAACAGGGAGTTATTGCGACCCTAAATACAACAGTCTTTGTAACACCCCAGAATTTCCGCTTAATGAAACCAAAACCGTAAAGGACGGGAGAAAATTCGGGTGTTACATAAAAGAAAAGGAAGAGAATTTGGATGAATGTTAAATATTAACTTAAAAAAAAATGAGTGGAAATTTCGGCAGCATCTGCCTTAAAATTGTGCGCCTTTGTAGAAAAACAAAAATTATTTAGAAGCTAATAAAGTAAAGGCACCAACGGCCTATCAAAACTATGTCACGGCGGAATGATTTGTCACCGGCTTCTCAAATTAACATGCAAAGCATGGATCGTGGTTCCAGTGCTGACGTTTGCGTTTTAAAAAGACTTAACTCCTTAAAACCATACAGAATTATAAACTACGCAGCGGAAATACAAATATACAAGGGAGGACACAATGCCTCATAACAAAACATATACAACTCAAGTTTACAAAAGATAACAAGAGCTACAAAATCGAAAGATAGCGGTATGACACAGGTTATGCTTCGCCCTCATCACTCTCCCGAAATGCAATGCAATGAAAAAGAAGCTCCAGTACCTGCTACACCTGTCTATGATCCTCCTGCTGCTCGACATTAGACCAAAGGCCAATGTGTCATAGCAGGACAATCATAGAAGGTCATTAACAAACAAACATAAACACAAACACGTACATGTCAGTAACTGGCATCAAATATAATAAGGCTAACTACTAGATAACATTATGTCATAAAACAACATAAGATGATTTCATAAAACGCAAGCACAGATAGTAACCGTTTATCGGCCACTTATACCTCTTAATTTCATTACGTGCTTTCCAACCCCAACCTTGTGTTCTTGGGTAGAATGCAGGTCTTCACGCTCCTCTTTTTAAACATAAACTCTTGCAAAACACGTATAGTATCAACTCATCAAGGCATTAACAGATACCTAACACATGACCTTATAGAGCTTGTCTATCTTAAGGTAAGTGTGATCAAAGTCTGCAATACCCTTGAAGTAACTTAACTTAGGCACACTTCTCACTAGCATAAACTATTCTATCAATAAGTAGATGTTCTATCGATGAGTAAATATTCTATCAAAAAGTAAACTTTCTATCAATGTGTAAGCTTTCTATCAAAGAATGAACCTTCTATCATTAAATAACTTTCGATCAATGAAAAAATTTTCTATCACTGAATAACTTTCTATCAGTGGATCTTTCTCTACTTCCTGGCATAGTGACACGGCCAAGGGCATTATCGGCCATCCGGCGCCCATGGCAAAGTACGAGCTCATTCCCCCTCCAGCTGACCCTCTCGGGTCCTACCCTCGGGAAAAACTAACACACTGGGGTTCTAAACCAGTGAAGAGGCCACCATATTGGGGTTTGCAAGGCCCGCATGGTAACACCTCGGTCAAGGGGCGGTATCGGCCATCCGGCGCCCAGTGACCCAAGCATGCTCATACCCCCTTTACGGTGGTCCCTTCGAACCTCACCTAGGGGACTAATAAATCAACCGAACATAATCCAGTTGAGTCACGCCAGCTAATCATAATCTAATACTTTCAGATGGGAATAACTTCCACATCCACTTTCGACTAATAATGAGCGCCCATGGATAACAGCACGCCAAAACCCACTGAGCTACTCATCAAAATATGAAATTCACCTCTAAAGGAGTCATTCTAACTCCAAGTAAGGCATAATCCAATTCTTAAATAGATAAGGGGTAGTTCTCGCCTTCTATTAACACTCTCATTCTCTAAACTATTCTAAGCGCAAGGATTTCATAGTCGATAGCTCTTCATGTAAAGGTGTACTCACTAGTATCTCATAGTTTCAATGCAATGCATATTATCACAATAAACAATAATGTCTTAAAGCAAATTGCATATAAGGGTTAGTTACTGCGCTTACATACCTGTAAGCGTCATTGCACGATCAAAAGTCACAAAATCACTCAACTAAGGCTCTACTTTCCTCTTACAAAATGGGCATCTATATAAGTTATGAGTAGAAATAATAAGTTCCCTTAACTACTTTGCCATACCAAACTAAGTACCAAAGTAACCGCTATCGCCCATTCAACATGAGTTTCCGATTACTCTAGCACGCGCACAAACTCATTCAATACAAGTCAAAATCATTAACTCAACACAACATAAATCTTTCGATCAATTTAAAGCAGAAGTATGTGTGAATCGTTTCTTTACATTAACTAATTTTGAGCATATCGGCTCGCGTTACCCAAAAATAACTAATCACAACTAAATCTTACACTTTTAATATAACATTAATATAACGATACGGCAAATCTTAGAGTTGTCGTACTGGGATATCATTTGTTACATTCTCCAAAGCTATGAAATATAGTCAAACAACACGACAAATTACTTTAGCAACCATCGACGAGAAGTTGATATTATGGTCTTGGCTTACTAATATCATGTATCTATAACTTTAATAACAACCTAATAAGGGTATTTGTAATTCACAACAATCAAACCACAACAATTAGTAACTATTATTCCCAATTTAATCAATCAAAATCACTTTCATAGTCAACTAACATCATCACCGTTACTAATTATTCACAAAATAACCAATCGACCAATTCTTAAAACAACTTTTAAAGTTATTAATCAATCATCACTAAAATATAGTATAAAACACACATCATTAGTAATTCATCTCTAAATCCAAGCCCTAATCGTTTCGTGTTCAAAGATAACATATTTAATTACTACCCATACTAAGATTTTAAGAAACTAATACAAAATCAACACACAACCCATAATTTCAAATCACACTTCAAACCCTAAGTCATAAACATGTTTAATTCATCAATCAAATTCTTACCCACAAAAAGATTCAAAGAACTTAACACAAAATCAACATCAAACTCAATACACTTAATAAAACTCCAAATAAAACTAGAAAATTAATTAGAGAAAAGAGAAGAGATGGCTCACAAAGGTGAAACTAGGAGATGGACAAGGAGGCAGGTGGTTTTTGTAGTGGTGGTGACTCACTGTGCGAATTGGGGAGAAGAAGTCACACGGACTGTCCCGTGCTGGCAGTACAGTATCCGAACTGCTGGTGGAGTCCTTCGGTGCGCCTGCCGCTGAGGGGGAAGAAGAGACACAGCCTATTGTCAGTGTCTGGGCTGCTGCTTGTTGCTCGAGGGAGGAGATAACACAGCTGTGCAGGTGGTTGCTCGTGGGTGGCTGATTGGGACCAGCTGCTGGCGGCACAGCAAGAGGGAAAGGAGAGAAAGAAGGAGGAAGAGTGAAGGGAGTGACGGCTAGTGGGAAGCAACGAGGGTTTCGTGCCCTTTTTATCATAGTTATTATTATTATTATTATTATTATTATTATTATTATTTATTTAGTTATTTATTGATCTATATTCATCTTTTTGCAAGGGACCTTCGTGTACTCACAAATTTAATAAAATAATAATCTTAATTTTGAACCTCTTTATTTTAGAAATCGTGATTGTATTTTTAAAATAAATATATGTTAATATTTAAATTCGTATATGAAAGTGGTTTATTAAAACTACTTCTAAATTAATTTAACATAATTATAAAATGCCCAAAAGTTATTAAAATATTAATTAATGACGTCAGAAAATCTCGGGGTGTTACAGTCTTCTTCCTCCTTCCTCAATTTACCCACAATACATTCGGTGCCCTAAAGACACGAAACTCTCCCTCTTCTTTCCACCATTAAAAACAACTTCAATCCTTCAATTAAAATATGAATAAAATATTAAAATGTCAATGTGTTACAAAGGTATGAATAATGCAAGAGCTCAAGATGTATAGGTAGTAATATGCAACAACATAAAAATAGGTATGAAAACATATTGAACGTTTTATATGTTCAACTATAAAACATAGCTAGATTGTTTAAGAAACCAACCAATTTAAATATAAATATAAATATAACTTTAATTGAATGGAACATTTATAAATTAATGCTTTCAATACCAATATCCACAGTTGATCAGTGACCAAATGTATAAGAGTACCAAATTAAACAGTACATTAACATCAATAATAAAAAAAAAGTATAAAAAAAGTGGCTTGTTGACAAAAAGAAAGGGAAGTCATAGGCTATTATTCGATGTTGGACTAAAAAATATTTCAACGCTTAGTACCATTCATTGCATTTAGCATTCAGATATGTCAATAAAAATTTGACTACATCTAAGTTACCAAAACAAACAGATGTTTGAATAAGGAAAACATGTATTATTTCACGTAAGGTAGCATGCATAACTATAACTCAGTTGCAAATAAAGCTAAGGTAGCATGCTTGACTGTAGTAAATGCAACTAAATTCTAGTCACCATGATCACATATGAAGTCCAATCTGTATTGTTTCACTTCATGCTCCTGTCATCACTATTGGACTGCTGCCTGGTGGTGGTATTCTTTCATTGATGTCATTGTCTAAATAAAGCTAAATGCAACCAATCTGTATTTGCTGCCTTTGCTGTTGGGCTATTGTTGTCATTGTCGAGCACGACTGTTGTTAAACATACAATAATCAAATTTTTTAAACATACTAATATAGCAGCCATGAAGGTCATGCAACTACCATATGAATACTCCTCCCCATCTTCCCTTTCTAATTTGTAGTCTATTACTTCAATAGCCACACAATCAACTACACAGATCTAAAAAATTATCAGCTGCCAGTTCAGTGGTCCCAACATCAAACAACATTGAAGTCTAAACATCTAAGAAATACAACAAATTATGTGATAACATGATTAAAGAAAACCTTATGATCATGCTGCTGCTCTACAATACTACTGTTCGATTTGAGTGCAATGATGCGTGCAACTGAGAATCAATTTCCCTGGAGATTTGCGGGCTCCCCTGCATCGATTGTGAGTTTTGTAATGATGGCTGAAAAAACCTTGAAAATGAAATTGGCTGCTGAAGTGTTTGCATTTCACAAGAGACGGGGCACTTTAGCCTGTTTGCCACTAAAAACTGCCATTTGGAAAGTTTGTGTTTACTTCCACGATAGTTGATAAGTTACTCTGAAATGAATGAACAAACAAATCCTTCAGATCTTTCACAATTAAATTTATTCGCATAGAAAATGAATTGGTAACTACAAATAAAATGGTACTGATAAATGAAAATATATTTTGCAGTAATTGCAAACAAGTAGGCACCTCACTGGCACTTCAACAAAGTGGAAATTTTGGTAGTCACAAAAATGCAATAAACAAATAGAATGTCCAGGATCGGACAAGAAAGAATCACTATGCGGTTATTGCCAACAAATTGCATATTTTCAGTGCAAGTTAGGTTGTATGAAACACAAACATTGATATAACAACACAATTTTATCATGGTGTGTTTGCTGTTTAGAACCAAGCAAGATAGAGATTAGAGACAGAGGGAAGAAGAGGAGAGGCAAATGCGGATTATAGAAGAGACGAAGACCAGAACAGACAGAAGCAAAGAGAGAATAAAGAGAAATAGAATGGAATGCTAGTATCATGTATAGAAGAGCAGTGAGCCCCCAGAGCTCTTATATTGGCTTAGAAACTCCAATGTACTACAAGCATCAAATTTACAACAGAAAGGAAACAGAGAGATATGAGTTTCAAGGGGATTGTGTTTTGAGAAACGTACACATTGAACATGTTGCAAGCCTGCTTTGCTGTTATTCAGTCATGATGCTACTGCCGAGCCTTTTTTCCTCTAGACTAACGTCATTGTTGGTGAGTGTCGGCTACAATTTGATACTTGAATAAATAACTTTTTCCTTTTCTTTTTCTTTGAAGTTCCGATAGAAGTTTTTGATTTTGAATATATAAGTCACTGTCTTGGTGTGTGTCTGCAACACTGACATTTAATGTATTAGCTTTAAGGCTATTAAACCAGCAAATATAGCTATCTCATGACTCAAGTTGTTATTTACTAACACATTATCCAAGGGCAACCCAACAAACAATTTCAAGTTATCAACTTATATATTCAATTTATTGCCACAATTAGACAAATTAGAACAAATTTTCTAATTATTACATAACAAAATAAGCTGCATTTTGTTGAAAATTTATTCATTTAAAGCAGTAAATACACCTTTCACACATAAGATAAGCGGCAAGCAAACCAAACAACTTGATAAAATTAGACAAAAATTTAACCGTGCCAATTCTTAGGTTCAAGAGAAAGAAATTAGGGTAACAATAATCAATTAGATTTTACCATAATTCCTCAAGAACATGATAAGTTGATGATAAAAGTGTTTATTTATTAGTCTCAAGATCGTCATCGGTTAATAGAAAGGGAACATCAATCGTATATAAAACCCGGACAATGGTCTTTTAGGAAAAAAATTTCATACAAATAAGTAAAGAACCAATCACACACCATGAGTATTTCAGTTTGAGGTCCAAATAACCAAAGAAATAAACAATTAATCATATCATGAAGAAATTTAAGCTATGATTTCCAAGCAACTTACCATAATAGATAAGAATATCATAATTCCTTTAGGGTCCAAATTTCATCAAGAAATTTATGCTATTACTTCATGTCCAAGCAATTTGTGGTGGCACTCGTAGTTTTACAAATCATATAAGATAAGAAATCATAAATCCTTTAGGGTCCAAAACTCATTTATCATTATATGCCATTTAATACCATGACAGGATGTTCAAGTTCAACAAACCCCTCAGGTTAAAGTTATGGAATTGGCCAGAGAACACGTGAAGAGAAGGAAACAAGCACAGTTTGGATGTTTTTGTGCTAATGCTATCGGGTAATTGTAACTTTTTCTTATATTCTACTTTCATTGTGCTTTTTGAAAGCATATTTAATTTCCAAGTGTACTTGGTGATATGATAATTTTTGTGCATTGTGTGTAAAGATGCTCTCAAGTCTGTTCACTCTCAGTGAACTGTATTTATGTTGAAGTTTCTTTAATGCGCATTAACCTGTTTCAAATGTTGGAGTGATGAGCGGAGCAATTATATGCATTCATCGGAATCTTAAGCATCATTTCACTATTAGGTAGTTTAGCTGGCGGGTAGGAAATGGATAATGGCATTAGTAGCCATAGTCTTCCAAACAGGTGCTTCTATTATGGCATTAGCACCAAACAAGTACTGCTATAAAAGTGCATCATCCAAACATTCCAACAAATTAATAATATACATATGTTATATAAGTGCATCATCCAAATTTCCCAAAAAAATATCAAAAATTTGCATTCTACACTTTCTAAGATCAAGAAATAAAATGTAAGAAATTCTTTGGAAGAGACAAGGTGTACCATTTTCAAGCTTGTATAATTTAGTCGTCGAGGCCTTAAAAAACGCAGATGAGTCGTTCGAACCACCAAGCTGAGTTGTAGGTTAATCATAGAAGCACAAAGGATTACCGTGTGTAACACAATGAATGAATACACAAGTTACATAAACCTGTAAACATGAAATTGAACATGTAAAATTAAAATTTCTCAAGTACCCAGAAAAATTAAAATCAATAATAATACAATAATTCAAAAAAGGAAATTTATTGCATTATAGAAAATCGAAAGTAATACTTGAATATCCGATCCATCAACATAGACTAAGGAAAATGGCAAAATCAGTACCAAAATGATTAAGATGTAGAAATGAATAAAAGCATCAAATTAGGCAAAATCAAAAAATGAATTAACAAAAAAATTATATCAAATCATCGGAAATCGAGTAATAATTCAAAAATTTTCAAAGATATGAAACCAACCTTTTTTGCAAGACTCGACAAAACTACTATATCAAATCATCAGAAATTCAAAAGTAATCATAAGCCAACAAAGAAATTCATGGCCTGTAGTAGATAAAATAATAGTAAAAGAGAGAACCCAAAATTCGAACAAATGACATAGTTTTTCTACGGGAAATGGTAAAAATAAATCAATTTTTAGTCGTCCGTTGAAAATAAATTCAATTATTATTTTTATATAAATCTATATATTCGATATAATTGCTGAAAATAAATTTAAATATTGTTTATTTTTAATTCTTCACGTATAAATAAGCTTTTAAGATGATTATAAATAACAAGTTGGTTTATTTTTAGTAAATATACGAAATAAGTAGATTTATTTGAAAATAAATAATAGATGGATTTATTTTCAACGGATCAAATAAAGATCGGTTTATTATTAGAATTTGACTTTACTTTATTTACAAATGCAAGCAAACCTTTAATTGATGGAAAAAGTGAAAAAAACCTTAAAACATCAAAGCGTAATCAAATGTGTATTAATGTTTGGAAAATGTCAAGCCGTGCATCATAGCAGCAACACAACAAGAAGAAGGTTGCCCAGCCTACGCACATGAATCAGTGAAGCTCATTTAATTGATATATAGCTATGTAGATATTTGGATTTGGTGTTTCACATCAACCTAAGTATAGTTATGATATGATTTAGCTCTTAATTATTGTGTTGTTAAGTTACTATTAGTCCAACTACAATATGCAGTGAATAAAACACTACATAGAGCTTAATGTCGCTTATGCACTGTTGCTTGATTGATTGTATTAAGGGCATCTTTAATGGTGATCCAATTTAAGGTCACATGACCAAATAAGAGCAAAAATAATTCTTAATGGTGACCTAAATTTTGGTGGGTTGAGTAAAAAGTTGACAAATTAAGTCATATATTAAGTCAGATATTTCATATGACATGTTGATAAATTTCTCTTATGCCATAAGGAATAAGTTACATTGTTAGTTTTTTAAAATTAGTTTAAATTTCTCTTATGACAAATTAAAGACAAATGCAACTACACTAAGATAATTACAAAAGCCATTATCGAAAACGCAACTTCAATACCCACTGGCAAAAAAATCCGCATAAAAATCGATGCAACTACTTTGAGTGTGATTAAGTTTGATTCAACTTTAATAACCATTGCGATTTAACTAAATTCAGCTACACTTATTTAATTGAATCGATTCAACTTCAATACCCTTTGCGATTCGACTAAAACAACAAAATAAACCCGAAAATTATAAATCTCACTATTACTACTCTTTCACAAATTCAATACCCACTGGCCGAACAATGCCAATGCCTTAACCTCAAATAAAAATTTGGAGTGAATGAGATTAATGAACTTGAAATCCATATTGAAAAAGAAAGTGCTAAATGAATTGGCTTTCTTGCATCAGAATTGAAACCAAATTCAACAAAGAAAAACAAAAACTAAAGAAGTAAAGCACATACAATATTCAATATCCAAACATAATCATCTTCAATAGAGTCATTACACAAGAATTCAAAGTCAACAATAGTAAATCAAAAGAATCTGTAACACCCCTGAATTTCCGACCCCTTATACGAAACCAAAACGCAAAGGATGAGAGGAAATTCGGGTGTTATATTAAAATAAAATAACTAAAATAATAAACTTTATAAATGTGAGTAGAAATTTCGGTAGCAATTTGACTAAAATCGAGGGCGTGATGGAATATCAAATAAAATAATATAACTAAACTCATCCAAGGCATCAACGCCTTTAAAATTTCGTAGTACAACGGAATGATTCATCGTTGGCTCCTCAAATCATCATGACAAGCATGCATCGTGTTTCTAGTGTCGACTCTTGAGTTTAAAAAAAAAATTAAATACTTCAAAACCATACAAACTCATAACCTACGCAGCGGAAAATTTAAATAATACAAAGGAGGACACAAGCCCTCATATTGAAAACCTATACAACCAAAGTTTGCAAAAGACATAAGAATTCCAAAATCAAAAGACGCTTGCATAACACGAGTTATGCTTCGCACTCCACACTCCCCTAAAGAAATGCAAAAGATGCTCCAAATACTTGGTACGCCAGTCTGTGATCCTCATGCTGCTCAACTTCACACCAAGGAAAATGTATCTTAACAAAACAATCATAGAAAGTCATAAAACAAACAAACATAAACACAAACAAGTACACGTTAGTAACTAACACCAAATACAATAAGGACAACATACTAGATAACATTATGTTATACAATAATACAAATATGATTTCATAAGACATAATTAAGCACAACTAGTAACCATTTATCATCCGTTTATATTTCATAATCTCATTTGTTCATTTCAAACCCGACTAATGTATTCCTTAGTGGAATGTAATTCTTAACACTCCTCCTTTCAAAAACAAAAATTCTGATAAACACGCATAGTGTCCACTCATTCAAGGACATCAACGGACTGCTTAACATCTGACCTTAAAAAGCTTGTCTATCTGAAAGTAAGTATGATCATAGTATATTATTGGGATTCTTAACTCCCATAAGGTATCTTAACTTCGACATAATCTTTGCATGAAGGAAAACCCTTGGGGTTCGCAAGACCCTTAGGGCACTTCTCACTATAAATCTTGTACCAATGAATAAATTCTCTATCAATGAGATCCTTAGGGTTTCCAAGACCCAGCGGTAACTCAAATATACTCTGGACCATGGGGTTTGCAAGACCCACCGGTAACTCAAATATACTCTTGCTATCAATGAGAACCATGTGGTTAGCAAGACTACCGGTAACTCAAATATAAACTTGTTATCCATGAGAACCATGGGGTTTGCAAGACTCACCGGTAACTCAAATATACTCTTGCTATCAATGAGAACTATGGGGTTTGCAAGACCCACCGGTAACTCAAATATACTCTTGCTATCAATGAGAACCATGGGGTTTGCAAGACCCACCGGAAACTCAAATATAAACTTGCTATCAATGAGAACCATGGGGTTTGCAAGATCTACCGGTAACTCAAATATACTCTTGCTATCAATGAGAAGTCATTACGATTCCAAGTAAATATAGTCTAATCTTTTATTAGAGGAGAGTCGTTTCGACTTCAAGTAAACATAAGCCTTTCTTCATCCATAAGGGGGTTGTTCTGATTTCCTACTAATACTTCCAGTCTACGCATCAACATCACTCTAAATTCAAGGGAATCATTATCAATTGTTATTCATATCTAATGCACTTCCTTGTACTTCACAATTCCAATACAATGCGTAATCATAGTTATCGTTAATATTCAAAATTAAAATGCATAGAATAGTTAGTTACTGCGTGCACGTACCTGCAATTGTAACTGCAAGACAAAAAGCTACCACAACCGCTGAATATGAGATTTTCAAGCTTCTCTTGTGAATTGGGCACCTATGCACGTTTAAAGTATGACTAATAAGTCTACTTAACCTCATATAAGAGTCACTTACTCTAAAAGAAAGTACTCGACTACCATTAGAGCGAGTTCTACTTCATGCTATCAAGCTAATTAGCCAAATGCAACAGTTTCAGTTCTAGATTTTCTTACTACTATACCAATAATTCTAATCTAATCACAACATACACTTTTCACCCTATATTTAGGACAAAGTATGTTCTAAGGAACAAAACTTAACAATATCTATTTCATTGTCATATTACTATAAATTAGTAGACATAAGATTGAATAAAATAATGTATTACATATAATAGAGACAATACCTAAGGTAGTAAGCTAGTAATGACATGGAATCTATTTCGCCACATTATTCAAGTATCATAAAGACTAAAAAAATTACTTATATCGCTCACAACATCAAGAATCCCTTTTTTTTGTACCAAGACTATACAACTTACAACAACGATTAGTTTAAGTAATAATGACAATTAATTTAATAAAGTGCAATGAAAAAAATATCGACTTATAATAATAACTGCAAAAGCTCATTATTAACTCTTAGTAATCAAATAAAATTAATTAACAATCACTATTAACTAACACCTCTTAATGGTATTAAGAATATAAACCACCATTAATAAAAATAATAATGACAATAAACAATCACTTTTTTTTTGTGACCAAGAACCCTAACCATTACTAATAACTAATACTACCATCATTCATCTACAATGGCACATACACAAAGCTTATATAAGGTTGTTAAATTAATAAATCACCATCAAAACCAAAAAAAAGTAGTACATACTACTTTAATTTTCATACTAATATAAACCCTAACTTGTGCATTTTCAAATCACCATAATCACTCACAACCATAACAAAAATTCAAGATATCATACTCAAATTTAACAAGTATAAACTCTAAATAACAAGAAATTAATTATCAAGAGCATACAAAATCAAATTGGGTTAGAAATTGCTCAAAAACAGTTGAGAGAATGATGGAAAAGACAAAGAGCTTTCAACCAACTTGAGAGAGGGACCACTGGCGTTGGCAGCTGGTGGCGGCGGTTGCCGGCAGCTGATGGTGGTGGGGGTGGGTGATTTTTGGTGTTGAGGAAAGGGAGGTGAATAAGAAAGAAAGAGATGGAAAATGAGGAGTAAGGGTTTAAGAGTTATTATTATTATTATTATTATTATCATCATCATCATCATCATCATCATTATTATTATTATTATTATTATTATTATTATTATTGTTTCTCTTTTTCTTAAATCCACATCCTAACTCATCTATATAATTACATATTTACTTACAAGCCTAAATTAAGACAACTTTAAATATTCTAGCAAAGTTTTGAATTACAAGTATAAGTTTAATTTGAACATCATTATTTGAGTAATTATAAATATACTCTTAATATAAATATGTAGGCATTCATATACATATATATATATATATATATATATATATATATATATATATATATATATATATATATATATATATATATATATATATATATTTATATATATAATCGATATAAATCAATTCAAAATAATTATTAACATTAAAAAAACTCTTAAAATCATTGTTACAAATAAATAATAACGTAATAAAATGACGAGGTGTTATAGACTACCCCTTTAAAAGAAGTTTCGTCTCCGACGCTAGAGCAAGAATAACCCAAAAACATAAAAAATTTTCACGCAGTCGTCTCAAAAACACTTTCTTTGGCACATAACGCATAATAAATTCTTTTTAAAGATAACATTGATTGTAATTAGAACAAACTTGTATGACTTTATTATTATTGTTTCTCAGAACTTAACTTAAAATGGGACAACTAGTCATATAAAATTGCAATCAAGCTTGAATAGATATATTATATAACTTAAATTTTCAATAGCAAGCATGAAGTAATTGCAATAACACACATTTTATAGGAAAAAAATACGTGAAAGAACGCAAAATTTTATCGCATTCGACCCCTTTAAAAACAAAGTTACGTCCCTGTAACTTCATAAACCAATAAACCTCACCCTTTTTTTTAATAATGAAAAAAAAATTTGTGTTAACCTTCCTATAGGTATTTCTTCAAGAATCCTCTAGGAACTTTCTTAGCAAGCACTCTACATCTAATAAATAAATAAGCAACTATTATCATTTTTAACTAGCTACACATATAATCTTATATATATTTCAACTCAAAAAGGTGTATCAAACTCAATTGATATTTACGACAAAACTTAATTAATAACCTCGAAAAAGATTATATCATCAAATGCATGGATCAACTTATTGTAAATAAAAAGAAAATTCTATCATAATTCCATATTTTCATACGATAATATTGTTTAGGAAGTGTAAGCCATCACGACCTAACCTCTTTGTCCGAAGAAAAGCATTTAAGGTACAATAATTTATAACATAAATTAGCATTAGTTTCTTTGAGAAACAAGTGGAGTTAAATCTCTCAGCGACATAAGATGCTAAACTTAGAACTAACAATTATAACATATGTGTTTATAAAAAAAAAATTTGAAATTACAAAACTTCTTTCATACTTGTTTCCGTTTCTTTAATGTTTAGATTACAAAAAACACCTCTTGAATTTTATTATAACCACACTATACTCATTAAGTATATCCCCATACTCAATTAACCACGTTTCACTTCAAAGCAATCACTTATATAAAATCAGTTTCATCATTTCTATCGACATTGAATATTATATTAGTTTTGAAAATTGATCACGATTCACAAGCTATTCTCGTTACTAAATAAGTACCAACAAAAAATATTCATCATTGATTAAATGTCGATGACTAATATTCATATTTTAGGCATCCTCAAACTAAAGCTCACTCAATCACAAAGAACCAATATAGTACTTAAATTCTAGGAATACTTTTATAAAAGTGATTAACTTAATCAAGTAAATTCAAAACACAACATCAACACATAAACTACACATATATAACATTAAAGTCTCGCTACAGGCATAAGATGTTGACTTAGAACTAACCAATATATTACATGGTCCAATTAACTTGAACATGCATTACCAAATAAACACATTTGTTTTATAAATTTGAAAACATTTATCAATAAGCATAATAATGCCACACTGAAACTTAACATCAATGTTGCTATGACCAATTAGCAAGCTTAAAACTACAATCACAATTAACCCAAGAATTACTTGGATTTTGACAACACTTAAACTCCAAAGCCATCTCGGAATAATTATAACTTCAAAGGAAGATATTGAATCGATACCAGTTTGAACAATACTCCTAATGCGATAATTTAGTCCAACCAATATGACATTACCTTAAACACTTAGAGACATTGAAGACAATCTGTTAACTCCAACTTATTAATTTATATTGGCTATAATAACAATACTCTTGTAAATCTTAACCCAAGAAAGTGTACCAAACTAAATTGTTATTTACGACAAAACTTATTTTATAACCTCGCAAAAGATTATATCATCAAACGCATGGATCAACTTATTGTAAATAAAAAGAGAATTTTATCATAATTCCATACTTTCATATGATAATATTGTTTAGGAAGTGTAAACCACCACGACCTAACCTCTTTGTCCCAAGAAAAGCATTTATGGTACAATAATTCATAGTATAAATTAGCATTTGTTAATAAATGTAAGCCAAGTACAAATTCGAGGTTACTTAATATGAAACTTTCGCTAATGTATATATATTAAAAAAATAAAACGAGACTTTTGGATCCAAGGGTCAATTCTGCATCTGATCCAAAACTATAGGATTCAGATCCCCCAAAACAGACTCGGGTCCACGCATCTGGGCCAGGTTCGGGATTAGTTGCCATCTGTACTTACATTTAGAGATAATATCAAACAAGATTTTTGATAACCGGTTTCTAGTACATCGTTAATATTAAGAACCAAGTTATACAAACAATATTTATAATCACCTTGATACTACTACAACGAGTGTAATGGTAAGTCGGGGGTCGAACCACAAGGACAAGGGATGCTAGACTAAAGACTTGGTGTGGGAAGGTTATATGGAAGGTTGGTGGGTGGGTGAATTTAACTAATAACAAGAATAAAAAGCGAAACTCAACAATGAAAGACAAGTGGGGAGTAGATTACGTCCACCCTAGGATGGTCTATTGGAAATAAAGATAAGCTAGGTCAAGAGAGTTCGGATGATAATCAATCAAGACACTCTAGATATCGAGAGGAAGTTGGTGACCCTATAACCCACACGAACGACCTATAATCGCCGTATGTCTCTCTAGGAGTGGCAGAATAAGATTCGAATTGAATATCTATTAACAACCATCATCAATCTCAACCTTAATCCTAAACATTGAAGACAAGACCAAACCTAGGGTTTCTCTAACCTAAAACCCCTAAAGAAACTATTCTAACATACTAGAGGTAAAAGTAATAAACAAGGAAAGCATTAAAGAAATTGAAGAACATGAAAGAATTAAATCTAAACTAAGAAAGCATTAAATGAAAGCATTATAGGAAACAATGGAAGAAAGCAATAGATGAACGCAATAAAGACATCAAAGCATTAAAGAAATAAAATTACATAAATGAAGTGACATGAAAGTAGATGAAAGCAAGAATGAAGAACTACAAATCCATATTAGGGCAAAAACTAGAGAAAGCATTAAAGGAGTTGATGTTCTAAAATGAGGCACAAAGGCACTCAAACTAGGCGTGCCGTTTATTCAGATACACGGGGGTATTTATAAGCTAAGCAACAAAAGGGGTAAAAAGCCCTCGGGAATAAACTTGCGAAGAAAACAAGTCGCGCAGAAAAAGACCCCCATTCGGGCGAATTGAGGTGTCATTCGACCGAATGAGCACCCATTCGACCGAATAGGGCTTCATTCGCCATTTCCAGCATGTTTCAGCACATCTCCTTGAAGTTCTAAGCCCATTCGCCTGAATCACTTCCCATTCGCCCGAATCACTTCCCATTCGCCCGAATCACTTCCCATTCGTCCGAATGTAGCTTTGATTCGGCCGAATGGTTTCTTTACTTGGCCTATTTTCGTCTTTTAAAGATTTGGATGCTTTCCGGACTTTGTGGGGACCTTGAGGAAGACTTCGAATGCTTGGGAAAGCTTCAGTGCGTGTGTCTAATCTTCGATCAAAGCATTTAAGTCTCGTACGCAACGTAAAATACCTTGAAATCTCCAAAAATACCTGAAATTACCTCAAAACACCATGGAGACAAGAACAAGGTAAAATCATGCGTAAAGTGTGTAAAACGCATTTAAAACGCGAGACTCGACACTACAATGAGGAGATAAATGTGCTCTACAAACGAGCACATCAATTTTACATAACTATGTTTTAATTCATAAATTAAAAATAAAATAGATATTAATTAGAGAATTTGATGAATAATAATGCCAAAAAATTTATTGAACAACAATATTGAGTTGGAAGTAGTATAATTTAAATCAAGCCTAATCTAGATCTATAAAACATGAATATTTAGACTTGACCCTACCGTCAAAGATCCACAGATTTAAGCTACGGTGACTAAGGAGTCCCATGCTAGTAGAATTATAGGCCTGATTATCTGAGTTATGTAATATGGGTTCATTTTGTAAGTTAGGAGCATTTATTGTTGGGATTTTTGTGGAAATAAGGGGACTGGTTAGGCGTTAGTCATTAGGGTTTTATTAGTAGTGAGTATAAGAGGGTTACTTTTAGAAACCTTTTCATTTGCTTCCCCACTTATATCGAGCTCCCCTTCTCTCTCCTCTAAACTTACGGTCACCCTATTACCTCCATGAACCGTCGTGAGAGAGGCTTGTCCCATGGTGGTTGCTGGGTTGGTGGTCATAGCTACGCCAAGGATACTGAGATTTGCTTTCTCTCCGTTGTCACTTTGCCGATGACCACCGCGAGTTAGTGGTTTGCCTTTGCCCCTTTATTCTGAATCATCTCACCAGTTGGGATAGCTGATCAACTTAAAACAATCTTCTTTGGTGTGCCATGAGCCATCATAGTGAGTGCACTTCAAATGTGCACGGTCGTCATCTCGCCGGAAACATTTTTCGGTTTGATATTTTGATACTAATCCTTGGCCTATGTTTGAGGGTGTTGAATCCAATGAGGAATCTCCTTTCGTGATGATCCTTCTCATGATTTCTCGTTGTATGGTTGCGAAAGCCTTGTTGACAAAAGGTAAGGGCTCCTAGTTCAATAGATTTCATCGGTCTCGATCAAGTGACTCATCGAGACCAGCGAGAAATCGATATAATCATTGGCATTGGATGTAACCATTGAATATGGTTATGTCTATAGTACACTTAATGGGGTTTGGTAAGCAAATGTTGATCTCATTCCATAAGGTAAGCATTTTTCCATAATAAATTTCAATATCGTTTTATTTCAATGATGCAGCTTGTTAGTAAGGTCAAAAATTTGAAGCTCATCTTGGCCACTACTTAGCAAGGTGGCGATGCCAGTCCAAAGTACCTTCACAGTGGAGTAGTCCAAAATATGTGATACTAGATCGAGGTGGGTATTATCGATAATCCATGAGATAACAATCGAGTTTCTTTGTGCCCATTTTGAATACTCGAGGTAAGTTTGTGGTGGTGGTTGGAGGGAGCGGGGGGTCGTCTGTGAGATGTTTGAGATGCCCCCTACCACCAATTACGATGTGCACCTTTTCATTACATCTAGAGTAATTTTGGTGTGTCAGCTTCTCAGTGAGGGTGATCGGCGGAGATTAGTTTACGGTGGAGGGTGAGGACCTACTCATAAAATTGAATAGTTGCAAAATTTGATCTATCGAGACCATCTATTGAACGCCCTCCGTTTCGGGGCTTGTCATAGGTAAGATCTTGGTATATGATGAATATCAGAAAAAAAAGGTATGCTGGGGATCGGAACTTTACGGCTCTGATACCATGAAGAACAGAATAGAGAGATCATTAGGATTTTGGTAAATACACTTTTTTATTGTATTTCCTTTCTCTATCAATACACCAGATTTATATACGTGAATTAAACTAAATATGTAAACAAGTATAAGAGGAAAATATCATGTACAATATTCTTCATTTGATTCGTGCTCTAATTATGCCTTGATTGCCGTTCTTTCTACATACTTGCTATTTCACTTGGGGGATGTGGATGATGATACTAGATTGATGGGCATAAAAAGAGGATTGCAATCGAAATGTACTGAGTTCAAAATTTTTTTTTGGAGGGGATCAACTAGAGCAAACAAAACTAAAGAAATTGTAGAATTCAGTATGATTTCGTGTAGTTTGGAGCATTTGGTTTGACAAAGATAAAATCAAATTCGAAAATTCGACACTTTAATAGGAAAAAAAAATTCCTAAAACATAAAAATAAGGTGTAGCCTATGGGCAGGAGCTATCTTAAAAGTGTATAATCTCTTCATTAATGATATGATGAGGAATATGGAGGCAATCAATGAAAACATGAAAAGGGTGGGCATAAAGAATGGAAAAGTGTATTTGTACACTGTGAATGCCTTTTTTGTGTTTCCTTAGCGATGCAGGTACTGTATGTTGGCAGTATAAAGCGGTGTTAATGGATGTTGCACCTACTTGGAAAGCTACTCAAAATGCAGCCTGCAGCAGATAACAATGACTAGATGGAGTCCTCCTGTGTTAGTGTTGAAGAGGATGCTTGGTCTAACTACTGTAGCGTGCAATTACAAATAACAACTGCTGATCTGGTGTGCTGACAACTTAAGTGTTAGAAAAAATTAGAGAAAGTAAGAATGGTTTTGTGATAAATGTAAAACTTAAAACTACTACCACATTTATTAATTAGAAAACTAGCCTATTTATAGGTTCATAAAAAAATACCTTAATTATAGAAAACTCGCTAATTCTAGTAAAAAAAAAAAAAAGGGTTAACATAATCCCACTACCTCCCATATTTTTAACAAGTAGCAACTAATTTAAAGGGTCATAAAAAAATGGTTTGACATAATCACACAAGCTCCCATAATTCTAACATCTAACTAAAATAACTAACTCTTAAATAATAACTATTTTAGTTTTGAATCAAATCTCAATACATCCCTTAGATTTAAAATTTTCTTCATCATTTTCATGGAGCATCCACTCCAAAAAACTATTGAATTGGCAACTAAGACAAGTGACTAACCTAAATTGAGTCACCACGGTTCGCAACCAAATAGTTACAAAGTGGTATTGGTCGGCATTCGCGACTAGAGTTGTTGGTCCCTATCTAGTCGCCAAGTGAGGACCAAACACAAGTTCCCATTTAGTCGTTATGTATTCCAAAGCAGAAAAATTCGAATTCTTAAACTCAAACATTTTATTTTCATCCGGTTTACCCTCCAAAGTTAATCTAATTTAACTTTCATCTTATACCCTTTACTCTTCTCTCTCATTCTAAGCTCAAGTTTACTCTCTCATTTATTTTGATATCTTTCTCTTACTCTCTCATTTTTACTCTTTTGTTATTTTACATTTCTTTCTCTTACCCTCTCTTTTTAACTCTCTTATTTTTCCATCTCTTTCTCTTACTTTTTCCTTTTAACCATTTTCTTCATTTTCGCAAGGTGGCAAGGAGGCCGCAAGGGGTGACAAGGAGAGGCGGCGGTTCGTAATTTTTGTTATTTTTATTAATTTTTCTGTAATTTTATATTATTTGATTTGATCTTGTTATGTTTATGTTATTTAGTTTTTATCTAATTGTTGGTTTTATGTTGTTATGTAATTTTTTTATATTTATTATGTTAATTTTATTATGTTTTTTATGTGATAGAAATATTGGGTTGTTTATTTTAATTTTTTATCTTTTTATATAATTTATATTTTTTATGTTGTTTTTGTTTCTAACTTTTTGGGATATTTAAGTAATTATTTTTGTTATATTGTTGTCAATGTTCTTTTATTTGATACTTTTTTTAAAATAAATTTTTCCATATTTTTTTATCATTATGCTATGTTATTTTTGGTATTTGTTTTTTCAAAGAGCTAGTTATAATTTTTTTTTGTTTTAGTATTTTCAATAATTAGTTTTTGTTTTTTTTGTCCAAGTTTTTTTTATTGGATACAGATTTTTGTTTTTAATTTTTTTTACATCATTGCATTGATATTATGTTAGGTTATTTAAGTAGGATGGTTTTAATTTTCTTTTTAGTTTTTCGACATTATTGTAATATTTTTCAAAGAAAAAGTTTTGAGTATTATTTTCAAAAATCAGAGCTATCTTTTTTAAAATTTTATTTTTCTATCTTTTTTTTTTTTTTACTATTTTCTATTTTGTTATTTTATTTTGATTTTCTATTTATCGTTTTTGATATTTTTTGTTATTTTTTAAATATTATGATTAGCTATATTTACTTGTGTTATTTCGATTTTAAGTTAATATTTACTTGTGAGACACTTCTCTTCATACCACAACGCATTTTTTATCGTCCGCATAATTATGTTAATGCACATTATCACCAACTATAGATTCTTTAGAGCATTTCTCTCTATGGTGCATATTATCACCTAAAATTCTATAACAAATTTTCTTCGATGACCAATTGTGACATTGTTTCTTTCTCATCATCGAACAATTTTTTCTTCTTTGATGCACTCATCAACCTTCACCTTTGTTGATGCACCTCTCACCAACTTTTAACTTTTTTTTTTTTTCTTTTGGTTTTGTTTTTTAATGTAAAGGCCAAAAGCAACTGAATGTAGTATCTGCAATAGTATACGGATGTGGGTTGATTTCTGTACTAAATGGAATTATGCTGATATGGGCTGTGTGAATCTGCTGCAACGAATAATAGATTGGAAAATACAGTGTTCGTGTAATATTGCTGACAAACAAAAGAAAACACTACTACAACTGTAAATGATGTGTAAACTAACGTCGTCAAAAAATGGTGTATACTTGATCTATGCGGCTACTACGACCCTTGTACGTATCTGCATTTTTCTTAATTTTCCATTAGTGTTGTAACGCGCCTTGGTTGGCTTCATCAGCTCGTTGAAGATCTTGTAAATGGATTGATGTTTGTGGTTGCATAGTCAACTCTTGTGCGCTGGCTTGTCTTCAGTAGCCAATGTCCAATGGCTTATTCCCCTCGGAATTTTTTTATACCAGCAATCTTGGTTCTTCAGGTGTCAGTATCTTTCTTTTAATAATACTTTTTCAATTGTTTTTTTTTAAAAAAAAAAAACCAAAGTTTCCAAAAATGCTACTTACTAAAATATATATTCCAATGTTAAATCATAGTTTATTTTCTTATGCTATATACTATTAGAAGTAATTATAGGAAAAAAATATCTTCAAATTAAATCAATTTGTACCAATTAAATAAATGAAACAACAACAAAAACAATGAACTAGATACATTTTATAATAAACAAAATATATTTTAATCCAATTACTTCTGAATTTACAGCAAATTAAAAAATTTAACCAATTTTTTAGCTAGATGCATACTAAGTATACTAATTTATAACTATATAGATATAATTTATAAGTATATTATGTTGGACCAAACTCGAACGTTGAGCTTATATGTAAATATTTATATGTCGTTATAACTTATTAAAATTGTCTTTATGTCGTACGTAAAGTGATTTAATCAAAGTTAATAGGTTAATGTGTAGAAACTCGTTTTATAACTGGATTCTATAATGAGACGAATACTAGTCGCAAGTTATTATATATATATATATAGCAGTTATGTTCCCTAGCTTATATATATTCCTTTTCTTCTGCCATCTTTTATCAGAGAGAATCAAAACTGAGAACATTAAAGGTCTTCACCATGTATTGTCTTTACTAGTAGTATCAGTCGCTTCTTATGTTGAATTTTTAGGATAACTTTTTTTATGAGTTTCACAACACCTTTGTTGTATAAATTGGAATTTATGCCTTTCGCCGCAATAATATAAATTAAGGGAGTGTTTGGTACATGGCTTTTGACTTAGCTTTTTGGTTACCGTTTGGTTTTTGGCTTGTTGGTTGGTCAAACGGATAAAAAGTATTTGGCAGATGGCTTTTAAAATAGTGGAAAAGCTGGCTTTTAAGACAAAATAAAAAGCTACTCCAGCTAGCTTTTGTGGTTGGCTCGTTGGCCCACTTTTTCTCTAATAAACAGCCAACAATTAACATTTAAATTTACCAAACACTTCCACAAACAGCTGACCTTTTCAACTAGCTTAAAAGCCAACAAAAAAATCATCATTTCCAGCTGGTTAAACAAGTTAACTAAAAAGCCAACCGCTATCGGCCAATTACCAATTGCCAAACACTCCCTTAAAAGTTCCATTCTTTTTGTAAATCAAAGTCTTCCGCCATTTCATGAATTAATTTATTTTTCGTTAAGTTTTGTGCTTGTTTTTTTGATTCCGAAATCAGAACTTTTAGTCAATGTTTATGTGGGTACTAGGTATGGAGCATTTTATTAACAAAAACGTGCGACTGAGCCGCAGTCAAGTCGCGAGTTTCCTACGACTGACCCGCGGTGGGCTCGCGGTTTTCCCGCGACTCGCCCTTTTTTTAATTTTTTTTTCGTTTTTTATGAATAATTATTATTAATTTTATTTATATTATTATGGTTATTATTATTATTATTATTATTATTATTATTATTATTATTATTATTATTATTATTATTATTATTATTGTGATTGTTATTATTATTATTAAATTTTTATTTTTGTTTTAATTATTATATTTAATTTATTTTTTTAAAATATTATTATTATTATTATTATTATTATTATTATTATTATTATTATTATTATCATTATTATTATTATTATTATTATTATTATTATTATTATTATTATTATTATTATCATCATCATCATTATTATTATTATTATTATTATTATTATTATTATTATTATTATTATTATTATTATTATTATTATTATTATTATTATTATTATTACTATTAACTTTTTTATATTCTTTTAAATATTATTTTTATAATTTTGGTTGGTGATCTTGTTATTGTTGTTATTGTTATTGTTAATAAATTTTTCTTTAATTTTATTTTTAAATTGTTATTATTATTATTATTATTATTATTATTATTATTATTATTATTATTATTATTATTATTATTATTATTATTATTATTAATTTAGAAAATTAATTACAATAATAATAATAATAATAATAATAATAATAATAATAATAATAAATATGTTCTTACATTATATTTGTTGATAATTATTTGTTAAATATTGTTGTTGCTAATTAATTATTGTCTTTTGTTAATGTGGTTAATTTAACGTAACATTTTATTTTGTTTATTTATTAAAAATAGTTAATTAAATTATCAAAATTGTAGTAAATGGCTGGTACTCACGGGAAAGGAAAGTGTTTTTCTAGAAACTTGCTGAGCGGGAATAGTTCTAGGCCTACCCTGCTCAGAGGGGACTCTCATGAGTCTCATGAGAGGGGTTGACGGGTTCTACTAAGAGGGCTAGGCAGGAATAGACTGCCAGACACAGTGAGGCCCAACGGTCGAGTACGCTGAACCAAGTGCGTACTCGTTTTGATGACCAGGCTAGCATCCTCCAGAGTAGTTGAGGGGTTTCTAGTGATGATGATAATGATGCTGATGATGTTCAATACCAAGGTCCTGATCTTCGTCCAGTGGACTGGACTGTTATCCAGGGGTTCGACGGGAGATTCGCACGTGCCGGCCCTAGTTCTTCAGGCGCATCTGAGCATACCGGACATAGTCTCGTTGATAATGAGCCGCCACGGGGGAGTAGGCGCTCACAGTCCGTTGGAACGGACTGGTTAGTCACATCGCCTCAGCTCGGGGGGCCCACAGATACGCGCCTGATACCCAGCTATGGCGGGCACATAGCTAAAGTTATTTTTGACGGCTCAGAGCTTACGCCTCCGGTTCTGGAATGCCGTAGTAGAAAGAAGCCGTTGGAGGCGATCATCGGACTGTGCGATATGACCGATGCACTTTACGATGTTCTACCTGCTAGTCCCCTCGGCCGACTACCGTACATTATGCACCAGCACATCGACTGTGCTTTGATATCGGCCTTCGTGGAGAGGTGGCGGCCGGATACGAACACCTTCCACATGCCATGGGGGAGATGACGATTATGTTGTACGACGTGCAACGCATATTGGGCATAGGTATTGAAGGTTCTCTATCGGCTGAGCCTTCTGAGGGGGAGTGGCAGGTCGGTATTACTAATTTGTTTGGGGAGCCCATGTCCGAGCTACGACGGAAAGAGATATTTACTAGCGGTTGCGTCAACGTTGCTGAAGTGGTTCAGTTGTGTCATCGGTCCCAGGCTATAGAGACCCAGTCGACAGCCTACTACATGGCTATTGTCGGCTCTACCGTGCTAGCGGATAAGACCAGAACCGACATGCGACCTCACCCGATACTTTCCGTCAACGTTGATCAAGATGAGATCGCCTGGGGTGCGGTGACGCTGGCCTACATGTATCGCCAACTGGGAATGGCATCTAGGGCTGGTTGCAAGACCATTGCGGGTTTCCTCACATTGCTCCAGACATGGATTTACGAGTACATTCTCGCTTTCTGCCCTTATCCTCGCCGAGCAGATGTGCCTATTAAGACTAGGGCGGAGATTTGATCCACGCCCAAGCCAAGTTGTGAGATCAACAGGCTGAGGGACTGCAGGAGTATACTGGACTGCATGATGGAGATCCAGGTATTGTACATCACATCACACTTTGTTATGCATGTTATTTTAATTTTAGATTATTTTTATATGTTAACTTCGCTTGTATGCAGGTGGAATGGACTCCGTACATGACTTCTCCAAGGGCATTGCTGAATGAGCACCTACGTACCACCTTTATCGGGGGTATCACTTGCTTTGATATCGTCGAGGTGTATTTTCCGGAGAGGACAGTGCGATAGGTCGGCTTTGTGCAGGCATTCCCGCCCCTCCTTTGAGACCAACCCTGGCTGTATGACCAGCACACGATACCTACTCCGTGACCTTTGCTTCTCCGCCTGTGTACTGGAGGCATGGAGTAGGTTCCCCTATAGTGCCCGCCTTGGTGATCAGGCACTTCGTCGAACATCTATTCCATCAGAGGCTGATCCTAGTTATGTTGACTGGTTCAGAGTGTGCTCCCACCCATACGTCGTCCCCGGTGAAGGACCGAGTGCTGGTTTTTGTTCAGCTGAAAGCAGATTGGAATACGTTAGTTTTTTTAATTTATTTGTTTTCTTTTATGTCGTTGTGTTATTTAGATGTTGTTTAATATCTTATTCACACCCTTTTCCTTTTTTTTTTTCAATTTCTGAATGAATGGTCGAGTCAAGTCGCTCCATTGGCGAGACTGCCTCCTGTTGCGGAAATGACCCCCCGAGAAAGACATGCTTTAGATTTATACCTTAATGATGTTAAAGATTTATTTGCCGAATGGCAAGCTTTTAAGGGGCATGGCCCTTCATAGTCTGTATTTAAACTAATTTACATTAATGAGTTTATTTATTTACATCAATACTTTTTACATTAAATTTAATTCATGTTTACATCAATACTTTTATTAGTTTACAACATTACTATACATATTGAATTTCATCTCCAATTTCTATAGTAATGACGTACACAATAGTATAACTATGGACTATCTACAAATTGAATCTCATCTACAATTTCTATAGTAAAACTGAATAATGATTTATACTATGGACTATCTAAATTTACATCATCTTCAGCGGTGTTATTACGTTGTGGTGGTCGTGGCCCGCATAGTTCATTCCAAAGCATAATCCTACTAGTAAATTGTGTTTCAATATGTCTGAAAAAATTGTCAACTGCTTCTCTCCAACGTTGATGGACTGGCGACAGTGGAGATAAATCATCGTTCATTAATAGTTGAACAAAATGATTCCATTCACCCAACATATATATATATAACTTTATTTAAACTATGCACACCCAATGCTTTCCTTAACGGAAGAACCAAACAGTTGTATAGCGGATTATCGTTAGTAGAACCATAATAAGCAATGCCAATGTTAAGAAACGTTGCTGCAGAGTACAATGCCATCGGTGCATCCATCCAGTGAATATAAGGAGCAGGTCGATTGCCGTTTGAACCATTTTGAATATTACATTGTCTAACAACTCCTGCGATAGATACAAACTTAGGTATTGATCTCTGTTCATTTGCATTTCCATACACATAGCAACGTCTTAAAACAAGCCATGCCTCCTCGCCTCCCAACTCTTGGCGAAAATAGCTCTAAATCCACAGTTACCATCACCTAAGACATCAATCCAATCAAACAAGTAAGGAGGAAGAATGTGGGGGATGTGATTAGGCCATGGAAACAGTGAAAAATCACGACCTCCTTGATGATCTGCAATTATTGAAAATAAGGTTAGTAAGATTAAATTGTAACAAACTAATTTAAATATCGGAAAGGAAAGTCATGTACCGGATAATTTGAAACTAAACTTAATTCCAACTGAGGATTGCGTTTCTCGACCACTAGATCTACCGCGGGATGAAGATCTAGACCCTCGACCACGAGAAGATGATCTGCTATATTCAAATGCGCTTTTATTTCTTCTAAGGGTTTTGCTTGTGGTTGGTCTTCTCTTTCTAGGTGGACTTGCGTTAGGCTCAGGTATATCGGCTCCATCAGGGTGTAGTTCATACTCAAGTACCTGAGACAAACGTCGTACAACTGCGAGATCAGATTTTAGGACTTCATCGACCAAAGATTGAAAGTACTCTTTGTCATCGGCGTTTGCGTATCGTACTCCTTCGTTGGTGTCATCTCCTACCTCTGTGTACATCAAAGTACTCCAGAATGGATGAATGTCATCCAAATACAAAGCACCTTGTGAACCAATGGATATATATAAATAATAAGCACACGATAATCCATGGGTGCGTTGAAGTACACAACCGCATTTGTTAACTGCATAATCACCCAAATCTAACATACGATTATGCTCAAGCCACACCTGCTCCAAGGCATATATAGATACATGGCGATATAAAGGTCTAAAGAAATGTTGTCACAACGACCTTGTTGCAGAATTCATGGATTCCTGTAGCGCTTGTCGGATCCTGGCTTACTGGTTTGTAATCTGTGCTTGTGCCCTTTTGAACAGGGTATCAAATGAGCTATTACCACTACCAAGATAATACTTGAAAGACGAGTGTTGGCTTTCAACTCTACTGGTAGTCTGGTTACCTATGTGTAAACATTCATTCGTCCACGCACGCAGAAATTTCCCCCTAAGTGGAATCCATGTTCCAGCCAAATACTGAATGACCTTTTTGTTCCTAATCGACTAGGTAGTCACGATCGATTGCCATCTCTGTTCAAATTCGTTGATTGTAGAACTTTCAACCAAGGGGTTACCTGCCCTTGTTGATTTCTTTTCCCGCCACACAACTTGTGCACCATGTTCTCAACGTCATTTGCAATATGCCAAATGCATAACAAATGCCGCACATCTACATTAAACACAACATTGAACTTAATTAAGACATATTCAATAAATAAAGCGAAAATAACTAATCAACAAAACCTTTTACCTAGGAAGACGTCACGAATAGCTGTAGATAAATCTTCGTCTCGATCGGTTACACTGACGCTAGGAGTATGAGCTGTGCTAAAAATATCTCTCAATTCCTGCAAAACCCACGAATATGACACAGCCGCCTCATGTCGCATCAAATAGAACGCAACCAAGAAGTTGTGATTGGTTGGTGTCATTTTGATGACTTCACAAAGTGGCCACTTTTGTTTGTTTGTTTTGTATATTGTATCTATCAACACAACATATGGCCACGTACGTATCATTTGGATAGATCAGAGGTAGGATTTGCAACTATTAATCTGCTCATTCCCCCTTCATTATCCAAGTCTGTCCAAACCACGTAATTAAGTTCTGTGACCATATAAAGACAGTGTTGAAGGGGAGTCCTACCCTCCATCTCTTCCCTCCTTATTGATTGCTTACCATTATAAATTTGTTTCATACTAGTAAAAAACCAGGAAAGTTTTCTCTAATAGAAGTCATGATAAAGGCTGGTTGCACTAAGCTGTCGTATGTGCTCTCGAATATCTACATTGATCCTATTTGCCCTTACATGACCATCTCTGTACACTAAGAATGGGTGGTTATGTCTTCCTTTTTCACCAAAACACACCCTTACCGTCCAAGGTCATTCTCCTGGCTTACGACTACTTGCTACAATTAAGAATTTACACCCACAACTTCTACTTTTAGAACCAGATCGGGTAGCATTATCTAGATTATGTAAATCACCCCTAATATTACCATAAAGGTGACATCTTAAATAAACACTAACTCTAGAACGTCCTTCTTTTTGTTTATAAGAAGTACGTGTAAATTGAAAACCCATTGTTATTGCTATCGCATCGGCCCAACTATGTAATTCATCTAAGGAATCAAATATCCTATCCGTAACAAATCTACTGGAGTAATCTACATTGTCTCCTAATTTTTCAAAGTCCTGCAAATTTGAAATATGAAACAAACCATACATTAGGTTATTAAAAATTATACATACAAACATTAATAATAAAAACATTCAATAATAAATAAAAATTATAAATTACTTTAATAATTAATATTAAAATATTAGTATTGCTAATTAATATTAATTAAAAATTATAATTTACTTAAATAATTAATATTAAAATAATAACAATACAAAAAATATAATAAAATAATTGTAATAATAATAAAACAAATTATTATTAAATAATAAGAAAATAATAATAATAACATATAATTATAAATTATTTAAATAAATAATAATAAAATAATACTAATGTTAATAATATAAGTTACTTACATTAATAATAATAATAATAATAATAATAATAATAATAATAATAATAATAATAATAATAATAATAATAATAATAATAATAATAAAAATAATAAAAAAATACAAATAATATTATTAATAATAATATTATTATAATAATATTAATAATATTATTAATAATAATAATTTACTAAGACGTATAATAATTTAAATAATAATGTAAATAATAAAAAAATAAAAGAAAAAAAAAACAGTCGCATAAAAACCGCGAGCATACCACGGTGGAGTCGCACAAATCGTGCGAGTGGACCACGGTGTAGTCGCACGATTTATGCGAGTGGACCACGGTGGAGTCGCACGATTTGTACGAGAGGACCACAGTCCAGTCGCACGTTTTGTGCGACTGAATCGTGGTCCACTCGCACGTTTTGTGCGACTCTACCGTTGTTCACTCGCCCAGTTTTTGCGACTTCCTTTTTTCTTAAAAAAAAATACACCGATTCAAATCGATTAAAGTACGTACCGTATCTGATTCATAGTCGCTTTCGTTAGCTATAGTTAATCGATTCCAACTAACAGCTTGTTTAAAATCAAAGAACGTTTTTAGAGAGTTTTTAGAGAGATAGTACCGTGTTTGAATTCGTATATCATACAAGGGCGCGTCTGAAAATTAAATATATATAAGGTCGCGATAAAAATGTTCGGGATTACGTTTAAACTTTATATTTAATGTTTTTAA
This sequence comes from Amaranthus tricolor, assembly GCF_026212465.1. NCBI lineage: Eukaryota > Viridiplantae > Streptophyta > Magnoliopsida > Caryophyllales > Amaranthaceae > Amaranthus > Amaranthus tricolor. The sequence goes on from NC_080054.1 coordinate 11,665,724, forward strand.
GGTGATAATAGTGTTATTAAGTGCGATTTACATTTGTTAAACAAGTTTTAAGTCCAGGGACAAATTCGTAATTTCATTAGGGGTGGCGATAAAATGAAAAGGGTGGCGATATATAACAATGACAAATTTTGGTTTGGTATTCGAAATTCAGGCTAGTTTTTTCCGTTAAAATCTAGAACACAGTTGTATTTACTGTTTAAGTTTGATCTCCACGTCCAGTGGGAGAATCGATTCATTTCTATTTTTTTGGAAATTTAGTTTTTTGGGTGTTGGAATCAGTTTATTGTTCGGTTATTGCCACGAATTGTGGTTGTTTGGTTTTTAATTTTTTTTTTGGTTTATGGTTTATTTATCCACTTATAGTGGAGATATTTTAAAAAATCAATTTCTTTTAAATTTTGAGAAATACATTTTTTTTGGAATTATGTTTTTTTGTAATTGGCTCATATTACAATAATTTTAATGTTATTGTAAAATATGATATTCGGAATAATTTAAGTTTAATTGTAATATGGTTTTATATATACCGGAGGTAATTTAGTAGATACAATAAGTCGCCAAAGTGACCTCTTTTTTGAAATTAAATTATTAACAGTATAAAAGGATGATTCATACAAATTATTATTATCGATCGGCTCAAAAGAAGCTCCCTTATAATTTGCTTTTGTGAATTTTAATTTTTTTTTCCGGGTAGTAATAAATATGTGATAATTATAAGGATTACATGAGATTATTTAATCGACCCAAAGGAAGGTTTTATAATCGATGTATTATTTATTATTAGTGTTTGAATACTGCAACAAGTTATCACTAAGAAGTTAGGATTTTTATCCAAAGATGGAATATTGATAGAAAACTGACATCTTGTGCTGTAAGATCGCTTAATCCTTAGGGGTTCTTACAAGCTTTAATCATGGATCGAGAGAAAGAACGATGAAAGAATGATGAGGGAAATGAAGATGGTGAAGGGCGAATGAAATGGGCTGATTTTTTTTTGGTGTTTTTGTTTTTGTTGATTTTCGAAACAACAAGTAAATGATAGTGATGGCTAAAAAATCGAAACTCACTATGGATCCATGTAGCAAGTAAAGACGCTCTTAAGGCATAGGTGCATGCGCCAAATACACCAAGCATAAGAACTTTTGCTAATACGACTCTAATTCAAGAATCATACAAACAATGGGGATTTGAAACAAATGTTTTGGTTTTTCTTTATCATTAATCAACTGCTGAAAATTTATTACATGCTAAGCTATTTATTACATGCATAACCGGCTGGAGTGGCATGTGGGAGTTACTCCATGTGGCCGGTTATCATTCTTTGATAACTGTCCATTTTGTGAGTAACTTCTCACGTAACTTATCTCCCATAAATGCCTATTACAAAATCGACTCATAACCACCTAATAAATCAGAAATAAACTACTTAAAAACCGACTAATAACTTCCCTTGACTTCCTAATTTAATTCAAAAAATAACTCCTAAAAATCCTATTTTGAAAACCTAAAATAACCACCTATTTTTCTGATTTTTTGTTTAATTACATGGAAATAACTACCTAGCTACTTGGACTAAAAAGACGTCAAGGAGATGGCCTTCCACACGCTAGAGTGGCATTATTTTGCTGCTTGTAACTTCCGTGGTTTTGACTTAATTTCCATCTTGGATTTCCTCTTGATCTAAATAACTCTTTGTGCTTTGACTTTTGATTTCCGTCCTTGATCTCTTCCTTGACATCACTTAAATACATGACATTTTTTTTTGTTTTTCTTGATTAAAATAAAATACTAAAACATAGATGGACTAACCCTAAATAACATAAAATAAAACATGAAATAAAAACTTAAACATTAAAGTTCAGATTTGCATGAGATGAAACTTGTTTACGTGTGATCTTTGAAAGGTGGATTAAATGATTGCTTGTTACATGAGGGTATGGCGCCAACATCTTGTAATGGGATGTTACTAAATTAAACTTATTATTATTGATTTAAGAATTAAAGTTTGTGAGCTTATTATTTTTTATTTTTCTTATTCTCTGTTATGTGTAATCTTGTTAATATTACTTCTAATATCAATTTAATTCCAATTTTGAATGGCTCCAATTTTAAAGGATGGAAAGAAAATATATCGATTGTTCTTGGAATTATGGATCTCGACCTTGCGTTAAGGGTTAAGTCTTCCACCCAGTTACTGATTTGAGTACCTCTGATCAAAAGAGGGAGTTTAAAAGGTAGGAGAGATCAAATCGCATGTGTATGATGATTATTAAAAGGGTCATTCCTGAAGCATTCAGGGATGCAATGTCTGATGACATAACTACAACTTAAGCTTTTCTTATAGATATTAAAAAAAGGTTTGTCAAAAATGAAAAGGCTGACATTGGTACAATGTTGACAACCTTAATTTCAGTGAGATATAAAGGTAATGGTAATATCAGGGATTACATAATCGAAATGTCTCATATAGCTTCAAAATTAAAAACACTAAACCTTGAAGTTTCTGAGGATCTCGTAGTGTACTTGGTTTTGATATAACTTCCCACAAGTTTTAATCAGTTTAAGGTGAGCTGTAATTGTTAGAAAGAGACTTGGTCTCTGAATGAGCTCATCTCACACTGTGTACAAGAAAAGGAAAGGTTAAAGCTAGAAAAGACTGAAAGTGCTCATCTTGCCTTTACCTCAAAATCTAAAAGGAAAAGGCTACAAAAGAAAGAAACTGCAGATAAGGATTCTCATAAGAAACAACAAAAGAATAAATCAACCAATGTTGAAAATAAGGGTTTTTTCTTTTGTGGAAATCCTAATCACAGGAAGAAGCAATGCAACTACTATTACGCTTGGCGTGCTAAGAAAAGTAAGCTTCTTAGTTTGGTTTTTTCTGAGGTTAATTTTGTTTCAGTGCCTAGACACACATGGTGGGTAGATTCTGGTGCAACTAATCACATCAGTGTGCCTTTGCATGGTTGTCTGAGTTGCCAAAAACCAAATGATGTTGAAAGATACATCTATATGGGAGACGACAATACGGTTGAAGTAGAAGCAATTGGAAATTTTTGATTATTGTTAAAGATTAGATTTTATGTGGATCTTGTTGAAACATTTATTATTTTGTCTTTTTGACGGAATTCAATTTCAATTTCTACTTTTGGACAAATTTTATTTTTCTTGTTCATTTGGAAATGGAATTTTCAGTTTGTTTCATGATTCAAAGTTGGTTGGTTCTGGTTCTTTATTGTTAAATAATAATCTATATAAAGTTGATTTTATTGCTTCATATAATGAACCCTTGCAATGATCCTCGCGAGGAATTAAAAGAAAGACAACTAATGAAAATTCAGCATCTTTATGGCACAAGAGACTAGGCCATATCTCTAAAAGGAGAATGAAAAGACTTGTGTCTGATGGCAGTTTAGGACCTTTAATTTCACAGACATGGATGTGTATGTTGAATATATTAAAGGAAAACAAACCAATCAAAGGAGATATGATGCCAATAGGTCTATAGATGTCTTTGAACTTATTCACACAGATATTTATGGTCAATTTCCAAATCCTTCTTGGAATGGACAGCTATATTTTATCACGTTCATAAACAATTATTCTAGATATGGCTATATTTATCTCATTGATGAAAAGGCTCAATCACTAGACGTGTTCAAAAATTATAAGGCTAAAGTTGAAAATCAACTTAAAAAAAGATTTAAATCCGTCAGATTTGATCAAGGGGGTGAAAACTATGATCGTTATGACGGTTCAGGTGAACAACGTCCTCAGTTACCATGCCTAGTACTCCAACTATGAATGGTATTGTTGAGAGACGAAATAGGACTCTTAAGCAAATGGTAAAGAGCATGATTAGTCATTCTACCTTACTAGAGTCACTCTGGGGAGAATCACTTAAGACTGCAGCTTATATTCTTAACAGAGTACCAACAAAAGCGACTAATAATAAGACCTTATATCAACTGTGGACCTGCAAAAATCTGAGTTTTTCAGTAATTAGGTATTAATATAGAATCAAAAGTGAGAACATTAAGGGCCGTCATTTTAGGGAATGCGTATTAATATAGAAGATCTAAACGCTCTCATTTTCAAGATTATCTACCGTGCTATGTAATTAGGTATTCTTCAGTTTTGTCCTTTTAGTTTGTTCATCTAATTCAACATAATCGATCTTATTTGTCAGTAATGGTTTTCACCATTTTGTCCTATCATATTATGTATACTAATATATAATAAGTAAAGCTCATGATAAAGTTGTAACACCCTAAAATTCCTACCCTCTATTTGAAACAAAAATTGCAAGGAAGACGGAGAAAATTCAGGTGTTACAATAAAAATAAAGTAAAATAAATAAATAAAGGGAAAAGATTAAGAAAAAGTTTGATGTTGGAATGATTAAAGTAAACGAGTAGAAAACTCCCAAATAAGATTGTGCGGAAATTTTGGTAGCCTTTGCACTAAGGTTGGACGCACAAGAAGAAAGCAAATGATCAGTTATGCATACATTTAGAAGGGCTAATGCCTCTAATATCAGATATGTCCATCCTATTGCCATTTTATTTTGTTTTAAAACATTAATTGATCTTTCTTCTTGAGACACATTAAAATTATTTGCAATTACAACTGGTAATTTTTCACCTTTCTCCACATATACATATTTAAGAATTTTCGGTAATGGTTTGAATTCTAACTTAGTAGAAAATTCAACACATGGTTTAACTTGATCTAATAGTCGATGAGTAATAGTAATTGAAGATTGTAACCAAGAAAGGTTCTCATGATAATCCTTATTACATGCAAGACTTATAAAATTAGTATCTATCTCTTTTAAGCCAAAACATAAAAATGCATACAAACCATCATATAAATTACACTCACTTATATCCTCAATGCGTGATCCGACATTAATAGTACAAATAGAAGAAATTTCATTATATAGGTGTTTCATAGCCTCATAGATGATAAAGAATATTTTATCATCATCAAACTCCAAGGAAAGTGTACCGTTGTGTACATCTATTATGGTTTCAGCAGTTCTCATAAAAGGTCTTCCTAATAATATAGGAGATAAATAAGATAATTAACTATATTCATCTTTCATTTTAGGTACGTAAAAATCTGCTAGAAACACCAAATCTTTATCTTTAACTAATATATCTTCGGTTACACCTTCAGATTATACAACAGAGCTATTAGCTAATTGAACTATAATTCTAATAGGTTTTAAAGGTCCTAGATCTAAAGAGGTGTATATAGAATTGGGCATGATATTGATTGATGATCCTAAATCTAACATGAATTCATCAATCATCGAATTTCTATAGTACATGGAATTGCAAAAATTCATAGGTCTTTATGTTTTGGTGGGAGTTTTCTTTGAAACACAGCAAATTCATTTTCACCACATATAATTCTTTCATTACCTTTTAATTTCCTTTTATTAGTGCATAAGTCTTTAAAAAATTTAGCATATCGAGGTACTTGCTTAATTGCATCTAATAAAGGAAGATTAATCTGTACTTTCTTAAAAATATCCAATATCTCTATGTCTAGTTTTACCCATTTATCAACTTTTCTCAATCTTTTTAGAAAAGAAGATCTAATTTATGTAGCATCAATCGAAGATTTAGATAGAGTTTTAACTCTTTCATTTTCTTTGATTAAAAATAGGTGACTATTTTTAGAATTTCTAACCTGTTTAGAATTATCATCCAATTCTTTTTTACTCTTTTCATCATTCTTAGTAGTATCCAAATTAAAATTTTCATTTCTTACTATGATCAACTACTAATTCCTTGTCAAAAACCGGGGACTTTTTAGCAATATAAAAAAGTTTCTTCCCACTTCTTAAAGTTATAGCACTGACATTTTCTGTACGATTTAATGGTTGGGAGGGTAACTTATTACTACTTTGTACTTGTAAATTATTTATATCTTTAGCTGATTGTCCTACTTGATTTTATAACTTTTGTATACTAGACTCAATCTCTTTTAGAAAATCTAAAGAAGTAGAAGCAAGAGATTTTACCATATCTTCTAAGGTCATGCTTTGAGATTGATTTTGTGTATGTTGTTGTGAAATTTAAGCTTGACCAAAAGCTAGAGGGTTGTTTTGACTAAACGGTTTTACACTTTAGTTCCCCAATCTAAAGTTAGGGTGATATTTCCATCCTTCATCATATGTGTTTTAATATGGAATATATTTTCTTCGTGGTTGTCCAAGAAATCCACCAACAGCATTAACATGCTTATTTTCTTTTTAGATTGGACATGCATCAGTCACATGCCTATAATCTAAACATATAACACATGCTCTTTGTTGGCTTGTTTGGCCATAGATGAAGCTTCTTTAGTTGTTGTGAAGCCTGATAGTCCATTCCAATGCTATCTGGTCCAAGCTAGCTGATTGTGATCTTAGGCTGGGTGACATAGGTTGGTTATCTTCTGAAACAGATGAATCTTGAGCTATTGGATTAGCCTGGCTCAGATTGTAGGCAATGAACTTGATTCACCTTTTCATCTTTTTTTCTCTTCTAATTTGCTATTCAAACATATTATTAAGGTGTCCAATCGTAAAGCCTCAGGATCTCATATATGCGATGACAGACTTTTACCTCATTATAATTGAATAGATTTAATTGTGCATCTTTTAAGGGAAAAAAATCTGTGAACTTGTAACTTAAAAGCCTAATAATACAACTACTATATTGTAAAATACATTGTAAGATGTAATTGGAATTATTGTTGATGATAATTTTGCTTTTTTTTCAAACGAATAGCAATGTATGTAGTCCACACTCCACCGGCAATCGGTGGGATTAAATTTGCATTTAAAAATAGATGACTTCAGATTTTGATAAGAATTAGTAGAAATTTGTTGAATAGATGCATATTCGAGACAGTATACCAATCAAAACCAAGCATCGAAAAAAAAGCAAAAAAATTTTAATGAACCTGACGTGAATCGAACACGCAACCTTCTGATCTGGAGTCAGACGCGCTACCATTGCGCCACAGATTCATTGCGTAGATTCAGTTCATTAAATTGTTTAGATAATCGTCCTTATTTATTTATTTTTCTCATCATGTAATAGCATAAATTGTGATCCATAACAGCTGATAGCTGATAGCTAATAGCTAATTAGGGCAACTGATTCGATCAGCTGATTTTATTAACTGATTTATTAGCTGGTTAAAATATCTGATTAATGTAAAAAGACATGTAAGAGCATGATAAATTTATTGTTAAGTAAGTAATTTGTTTATAGTACTTTTAAGTAAATAATTGACAGATATTAATTGTAAATTATAAATTATATTCTTAGTTAAAATTATGTTATAGTTACATATTTAAATTCAGATTGCATAAAAATATCTCTTAATCATATTCAAACAAGTAAAATTAAAAATAAATTAAATTAATTTATTGTTCATATTTGTCAGGGTATCACCTACTTAATTAATTTATTTAAATTATTGATGTTATATTACCTTAATAATCTTTGACCTTTTAGATTGACCTTGACTTGTGGTCAATGGGTCTTACTTGGATTCTCCCAACTCTTCAGTTGGCCCATAAGTAAGTGACCCACACAAAATCCTAACTCGCTCCAGGAAAATAACCTCCAGATTGACCATACTTCCCACTATCCCCTCATTGCTTGGTTCTCCTTTTTCCATGGCTGACAACTGCCCATTACCCTCATGATAGTACACCTCTTCTCATAAATAACTTCCTTCTTCACTACTATAAATAGAGGTCAACATCAGTAGGGGAGGGATCATCTAAAAAATAATCCTCTTAAGTATCCTTACTCATACTCCACTTCATTAGCCTACCAAAGTATAAGCAATATCAACCTCGATATCTTAATTCTTACATTCTGTTATAGTCGACTATCCAATAATCTCATATCAACGTTCTAACTTAAGCGTCGGAGGGGTTTTCCGGGAGATCACCTCCCGGACAAGGCTAACGCTTTGTGTTGCAGGAATTCAGGTCGCTCCCTTCCACAAATCGCCGCTCCTGATAACGCTTCTACTAACGGTATTTTAAGTGTTTTCCACTTCCTCGTTTCATTAACGAAACAGTTTGGCGCCGTCTGTGGGGATTGTGTAAAAAGTCATGGCTCCTAAAAAAAATCCGACGCAAACAGCAACCGTGCACAACACAGATACGGAAACTTTCGCAGGTCACGCTAACAACCAAGTCGTGACTCGTCGTGATCTGGACATGCTGGCACGAAACCTCACTGCCGCTTTCTCTGAACAACTTCGCGTTGTCATAAATAATACTCCTACTCAACAACGAATGTTAGAGAACATGGCGGACCAAATAAAAACTTTGCAGGAACGAATCGAACCCCATCAAGAGATGCCAAAGTCTCATGAATCTCAAGATGAGAACTCGAGGACTTCCCACTCCAGTAGGCGCAATACGAAAGGTGGGAAAGATCCAGGACCCATCCAAGCCTCAACACGACTGACCAACGAGATGATGAATCTAAAACCACCTCGCGAGATGCCCGTACCTACCTGGAAAGCAAAAAGCAAAGGGCATCCGAAAGCGTTCAATCGCTGGTAGATAAGAGGAGGGAAGAAAGAAAAAAGCCACAACTCGCAGGATCTAGACTTCCCCTCAGTCCCGTCACTATGCCGCGGAATGAGGACGGCAGGAGTAGCCTCCATGAAGATCTCACACCAATAATCTCTCCGTTGGCTCCGGAGATACTGAATACTCCCAACCTTGGGAAAATAAAGATCCCAAACATGGCGGCCTTCGATGGAACGTCCTGCCCAGAGGCGCACCTAATGGCCTACAAGAACCTGATGCTGCTGTTTACCACTAACCCATCACTGTGGTGCAAGTTCTTCCCAACTACTCTTACGGGAGTAGCTCTGACATGGTACACCTCCCTTCTAGGGGGAAGTATCCACAACTTTGCTCAACTGGAAGGCAAGTTCCTGGGTCATTTTGTGGCGTCGAGAAGACAGGAAAAATCAAATTTCCATTTGCTCAGCATCACACAATTGAAAGGAGAGTCCATATCATCATACTTGAAAAAGTTCCATGAGGCGGTACTGGAAGTAACTGATTTGGAAGAGTCGGTTGCATTAAACGCCCTGATTAACGGAATGAAGGCTCAAAGGCTGAAGTTCCAGTTGGTCGAGAGCCAAGTAAAGACATACGCGGAGGCCATGAAGCAATGCCAAAGCTATGTCACGGCCTCCGAAATATGTCAGGCACATGATCCTAAGAAACGAAGGTCGAATAAGAAGGATCTCACATCCAATCATTCCTCAAGGAGCAGAGAGGAACATTCATCAAAGAGGAAAAGAAACTACTTGCCGCGTCGTCCAGAACCTCCGTCAGATATGGGCCCCCTATGATCCAGACACGTATATGTCGCTGAAGGGGAGCCCACGACGCGGAATTTATTAGATGGAGGCAACGATCCGCTGTTCAACCGGAACAGGAAGGACATATTCTTCGCCATCAGGGATCAATTGCCAAATCCACCTCCTACTGCCACCCCCTCGGATCGACGCAACTACAATTTGTGGTGTGATTACCACAAAGAGCATGACCACACTTTGGCCCAATGCCGCGAACTTAAACGTATCCTACATCAATTGGCTGATGAGGGGAAATTGTCCAGATTCATCAACCGGAAGGATTATGATGCTGGAAGAGAAGCAGAAAGGAGGCCGTGGAATCAAAGACGCAGAACCTCCAAAAGGGATGAGGCCAGGCGCGAAAGTTCCAACACACAAGCAACTATCAACATGATTTTCGGAGGATACACTAAAGAATATCCTACCATCCACGCCGCAAGAAACAGCGTCCACACTCTGCTAAAAGGGCCCCCAAAAGCCTCATAAAGTGGACCGATCATGAGGTTCGATGCCACGACCTCCCAAATGCTGCAGCAACCACATACTGACCCTCTGGTGGTCACCCTCAAAATTGGGCAAATGAAAGTCAAGAGGGTACTCGTAGATACCGGGAGCACGGCTGATCTCATAATAATGGAATGCTTGAGAAAAATGAAGTTCGAAGAAAAACACTTACAACCCCTCGAGAAACCGTTGATCGGGTTTGGGGAAAGAAATGAAAGCAGAACTACGCCCATACGATTCACGGTGGTAGATCTCACATTCCCTTACAACGCCATCATGGGGCTTCCACTCATCAACAAGGTCAAAGCTGCAATCTTCCCTCATCAACTCCTGCTACAATTTGAGCGGGATGATGGACAAGTGGGTATCCTCAAAGGGGATCAAATGATGGCACGCCAATGTCTCATCAACACCTTAAAACGAGGAGCTTCCGTCACCTCCTCCAAAAGGGAAAGGGAAGAAGATTCCCCGACTGTCATGAGCGTGTATCTGGAGAACCCTAACACGCACGAAAGGCCTCGCCCCGTAGAACGATACGAGGAGGTAGACGTGTTCGAAGGAAAACGCATCAAGATAGGGAAAGATCTTCCTGTCCTGGTCAAACAAGATATCATGGCCACCCTTACTGAGTTCCGCGACGTCTTTGCTTTTTCCACGGAGGAAATGCCTGGCATTCCTACAAGCGTCATGTGCTATAAACTTGATATAAAACCAGGCTACAAACCCGTGAAGCAAAAGCTGCGACATCAAGGAAGAGAGCGAATAGAGGCCGCCCGAGAAGAAGTGGAGAAATTGCTGAGAGTCGGATTCATCAGAGAATGCAAGTATTCCGATTGGCTCTCCAACGTCGTCCTCGTGAAAAAATCAAATGGCAAGTGGAGGATGTGCGTTGACTTCACGGATCTGAACAAAGCATGCCCCAAGGAAGATTATCCTCTCCCAAAGATAGATCGTCTGGTAGATTCCACAGCAGGCCACGTTCTGCTGAGTTTCATGGATGCTAATGCTGGCTACCATCAGATTCCCTTGGCCACAGAAGACCAGCCACATACAGCCTTCATTACAAACGCTGGGGTATACTGCTACAAAGTTATGCCCTTCGGGCTAAAAAATGCTGGAGCTACTTACCAGAGAATGGTCAATAAGGTCTTCCTGTAACAGGCTCAAATTTCTTAATCTTAATCTTCCGATTCAGTATTCCAAAATTTCTTTTCGAATTCCTAAACCTTTGGTTATCTAATTCAAATCACCTTTAATTCCTAAACCTTATTCCGATTTTTGTAATTTCTTCCAAATATTAAACTTAAAAATATATATATTCTTAAATTTCTTTATAAGCACTAAAATATTATTTTATTATTTTATACTACGAAAAGTAAAATTTTAATATTATATTTACGGTTTTATTAAAACGTTACGTTTCAATTTCGTTTCTTTAAACTAACTTTACTACTTATCATTTTAACTTTACAACTTTGATTTAATTATTTTATACCTAAAAATTAACTATATTTTTCTTATTAACTTTAAGTATAGTTTTAACTAAAATTTTCTAAGTAAACTATCATATTTTCATAATCAAACCTTAATCATACTTTCCCATTAATCTAAAACATTTCACTAGCATAAACTAGAACAAAAATTTGATGAATCAAAATCCTTTCTACATCAATCCATAATGTTCATCACTTACACAAGCTATCACCATTTCCTTACACAAGTTAACCTTCTTCTACACTCCAAACTCTTACACATCCACTTACACACTCCAACTCTTACACATTCACTTACACACTCTAAATCACTTACGCAAGTAAACCTTCTTTTTCATACAATCTTATGAACTAAAAAGTTGCCCAAAACCCATTATAAATACCCCTCCTTAGCCATGAGATCACTTGCACCCCCATCATCAAATCTTTCTACCATTCTTTCTTATATCTTCACTTCATAACATCTTACTAACTTTATACCCTTTTTATTTGTTGAAGAATCAAATGAAGATGGAGCTTGATCTTATCACTTCTTAAGCCAATAATCATCAACTTTTGAAAATTCAAGTATTATATTTTGGAGCTTGGATATCATTTTCTTTTGGGTAATTGAAGATCTACTTCTTTGAAGCTTGGAGCCTTGAAGACTTTCTCTTTTGGAGCTTATTTCTTTAAAGTTCTTATTTTCCTATTATTATTCTCTTACTTGGTTTAGCACCACCTTCGGAGGAAAATGGTACACATTTTCTTAACTCGTTCGTTATGTGATATTTATTTATGGTTACTTGATAATATAGAAGCATGATCAACATGATTTTATTTTAGTCATTTAAACTTTATATGGTAATATTAAAGTCATATCCAGTTTAGTGATATTTTCGTCAAAACAATAATACTTTTGGGACACTCGAAAAAAAAGTCATATATATGGAAATTTTTGATTAATATAATAATATAAATATATATGAATTTTACTAGTTAAATAAACTTATGTGTTTAAAATGATTCCATATCATCTTGGTGTTTTGATAAATTTTTAATCGGTTTATTGGTAAAATAGTCAAACAAATTTGCTAAAATGCTTAGCATTGTTTTTCTTGAAAACTCATTTCATATAGATTTTGGACCCTTAATAACTTGTCGGATTATGTTATTTTTATAGTGATGATAGATCCGTTTTACTATTTTACTTGTTATTTGATAAAATATGTTATTAAGTACTTAGAAATATTACCCTTGACTGTTATGATTATTTATGACATAATATGACTTAGTTTAGCCTCAGGCATCTTAGTATATGTAACATCTCGGAATAACTCGGGTCGTACGAAAAGAGAAGATGACCTTTTAAAAACGAGACAACTATAATCCGAGTCAAACCGGGATGTTAGATTACGGTTTAAAACGGTTTTGAAGTTAAGGAAAAACGTGCGGATCGAGTTCTATTAGCATTATTATGAACTACTAGATAATAAGAAATTCTTAGCAGCAGATAAGAACGAAAAGTTAAATCTACTTATTACAACTCGAGAACGAAAATCGCCTCATAAAAACCAAATGTTCTTCAAACTCAACTAGAAAATTCTAATGATTTATTTCTTCAAGGGTCAATCCTCACTTCCCAAACCTGCAACTTAACTTACTGCTAGTCATTGCCCAGATAGGAAACAGCATCATCGCAGGGTCGTTATGACCAAAAGTACACGTCAGCAAACGTCGCATATCAAATAAATAATAACACAAGAGAAAGTTTTAATTTATTAGCTGACAATTCACAGAACCGTACGCTTCGATCATGCTTATTAAGAATTATTATTTTCATGTAAAGATTAGTCAGCCATACTGCTGTACTATCCAGCCATACTGCCGGTACACTCCAAATTTCCATAAGTGAGACAATACATTAGGGGGAGCTAACCCCTAAGCAAGTCTCTACCATAGACACTCGCCTTACTTCGGTGCCTATGGTTAAGTATGCATACCCCCGCGGTGGCTCATAATGCCCCCATATACCGCGAGTAATTCATTTCCACCAATTGACGTCATACTACGTCCACTTTAAGGTTAGTGAGGTCATACTACCTCTGCTTATCAAAACAATGTAAAAAAATTATTTATTCGAAGGATAACATTATTCGTACTATATATCCACGATTTATTTTTGTATACCTTTATTATATGATACATCGGACCAATGCGAACTTCGCTGCGTGTACATACCTTAAGCAAGATAACCAACTCACAAGCGTCTTAATCAATTCCCGGTCACGAATCGACTTCCTACAAGGTTCAATCGTATTTGGGAAATAAGCACACATACACATTTTCCTCAAATCATCCATAACACACATATACAATCACATCTATACCTAGAATTCTACACACAACATGAACATCCATCACATACTATAACATGGTAAATACACAAAACAGGACAGCCTATACAATCTGTCCAGAAACTCAACTTAAAACTGTCAAACTGAAAATTCGACTTCACCGTTGCGTCCGGAAGGCGTCAAAACCCCCGGGTACCAATTTTCATAATTTATAACATAGTATAAGTATTTTTAACTTAATTTCAAAGCCAAAAATGTTCCAAAAACACATTTTTTTCACCATTTTCAAAACCTACGGGATTTTGTCATTCCATCATTTTTTTATCACAAAAATATAAATATCAATGCTTTATGTCCTATTAAATCTAAACAACAAAATTTACATAAAAATAAATTTTAATGAATTATTATTATTATATATTTTTTTCAATATAATTCTTTTTACACAAATGTTTTCACACATACACATCACATATATACATGTATATATATATTTTTTTTTCCAACATTATAAATTCCTTCTATTAATCAAAAATAAATAAATTTCTAACACCACATACATTTTTTCTATATATATATATATATATATATATATATATATATATATATATATATATATATATATATATATATATATATATATATATATATATATATATATATATATATATATATATATATATATATATATATTTTTCAATCATCCATCAAACAAATTCTTCACACACATGTAACATATCTAAAACCCTAAAAAACCATACATTAATTTAGATAGAAAAATACATCATACTTTCACACATGAATTTTAAATCATGAACAAATCATAAACCATAAAATAACACATAAAAATCATAGAAATTTAAATTAAAACTTAAAAATAAAAACCAGATTAAGAATTACTCACAATTGCTCAAGAACAAAACACCAAAATTGATGAACCAATAGAGGATTAGGCGTGAGGATTAGAGGGTTTTGGGAGTGTTTTCTTACTTGCAAATGGTTTGAAATGAAAAGATGTAAGGAAATCAGGAGATTAAGGAAATAAAGAAATTAAGGAAAATTAAGGCAATACTTATGGAAGGCAATAACTCCTTAATCTTTTAATATCCTAAGAAGTTACAAATCCCCCCAAGATACTCCATATGGCCGGCCAAAATGATTCAAATTCCCACTTTTATTTTTTATTTTTTTTTTAAGATAGGTTAGGAAAAAGGTTTGGACTTAAAATGGTTTTAATTGCCTTAAAAGTTGAAGTATCATGATCTAACCTACTAACAAAATAAATAATAAAAAGAAATATATTTTTCTAAAAAGAATAATAATAATAATATAACTAGCAAATCATTTAATATATCGGAAAAAAATATCGGGGTGTTACAGACTACCCCCCTTAAAAAGGTTTGGACTCCAAAACCTCAAAGTACAAACACAAAACACACAACAATCACACACATAAAAACGACAAAATAAGCACACAACAAAAGAAATAGATCAAAATAACTCAAAGCGCGCAAAATCCTACCGCTTCCTACCCCCCTTAAAAAGTTACGTCCCCGTAACTTACTAACCTGAGGGAAAAGGTACGGATTCTTCTTTCGCATTGAAGCTTCTGTTTCCCAAGTTGCCTCTTGTGACCGATAATTGGACCATAGAACCTTAACCATTGCAACATCTTTTCGCCGAGTACTACGAACCTTTCTATCTAAAATCTGAACAGGTTGCTCTTCATAGGTGAGGCTTTCATCAAGCTCTAACGGTTCCGGGTCCAAGACAAGATAAAAATCCGCAACATAACGTTTTAACTGGGAGATATGAAAAACGTCATGAACCTTACCCAGTGCATTAGGTAACGCTAACCGGTAAGCTAACTTCCCAATTCGCTCCACAATATCATAGGGACCAATGAAACGCGGGCTTAACTTCCCACGAGCACCAAAACAAACCACACCCTTCATCGGAGACACACGGAGTAGAACTTTGTCGCCCACTTCGTACTCATCAGGCCGACGTCGGAGATCGGCATACGATTTTTGTCTATCCTGGGCTGCCTTCATTTTATCGCGAATTAACTTTACTTTCTCAGTCATTTGCACAAGCATATCAGGTCCTAAGGTGACAGATTCAGTAAAATCATCCCAACATACAGGACTACGGCACTTACGACCATAAAGTGCTTCAAACGGAGCCATTTGAATCGTTGCCTGATAACTGTTAATATAAGAGAATTCTACTAAATCCAAATGTTCATCCCATGAACCTTGCCATTCCATGGCTATTGCTCTCAACATGTCTTCTAGTACCTGATTGACACGTTCAGTCTGACCATCCGTCATAGGGTGAAAAGACGTGCTATGAAGAAGAGTGGTTCCCAAAGCCTGTTGTAATGACTTCCAAAAATGTGACAAGTATCGAGTATCACGATCGGAGACAATAGTACGAGGTATTCCGTGATATCGAACAACGTATCTAATATAGGCACGAGCAAGTTGTTCCATATCCCACTTACAGTTCATCGGAATAAACCTTGCAGACTTAGTAAGCCTATCCACAATCACCCAAAGAGTATCATTACCAGCCTTAGTTCGTGGCAACCCTAACACGAAATCCATAGATATGTCATCCCACTTCCATACCGGGACTTCTAGAGGTTGCAGTAACCCAGCTGGTATTCGATGTTCACTCTTAACCTTTTGACATGTTAAACACTTGGAAACAAAATCTGCAATATTCTTTTTCATACCTGACCACCAAAACAGGCATTTTAAATCTTGATACATCTTATCTCCACCAGGATGAACCGAGTATCTAGAATAATGGGCTTCGTTCAATAATTTTTCCTTCAAGGAGTCACACCCATCCGGCACACACCACCGTCCTTTAAAACGAAGACTACCGTTCTCATGAATTGCAAAACCTTCAGCTCTCCCTTCACTGATTTGCTCCCGAAGGTTAATGAACTTTGGGTCTTCCAGTTGCTTAGCCATAATCTCTTCGAAAAAGGTAGGTTGAATAGACAATGCACTCAACTTGGCTTCCAATTCCCCTTCTTGGATTATCTCCAAGTTCATTTTCCCAAACTCCTTACACAACTCCTCAGAGGTTATTAACGCTGAGACTGAATGCCTCGATTTTCTGCTCAAAGCATCAGCGACTACATTCGCACGACCTTCGTGATAGGAAATCTCCAAATCATAATCACTGATAAGTTCTAACCAACGTCGTTGGCGCAAATTCAACTCGGATTGAGTGAATAAAAATTGCAAGCTTTTATGATCCGTAAAGACCTTGCATTTGACACCATAAAGATAATGTCGCTAGATTTTCAATGCGAAAACCACAGCCGCTAACTCCAAGTCATGTGTTGGATAATTCACCTCATGAGTCCTTAGTTGACGCGAAGCATACGCCACCACTTTCCTATCTTGCATTAAAACACAACCTAATCCATGTTTGGAAGCGTCACTGTAGACAGAGTACTCCAAAGATGGATCAGGTAAGGTCAACACAGGGGCTGTAGTTAACTTCTCCTTCAACAACTGAAATGCCCTCTCGCACTCTTCTGTCCATTCGAACTTCTTTTCCTTCTTCATCAAGGCTGTCAGTGAACGAGCGATGCGAGAAAAGTCCTTCACAAAACGACGATAGTATCCTGCTAATCCCAAGAAACTCCGGATATCTGTAACATTCCGAGGTGTAGACCAATCCCGAACAGCTGCTACTTTTGCTGGATCAACAGAAATTCCTTCCTTAGAAACAATGTGACCCAGAAAAGCCACTTGCTCTAACCAAAATTCACACTTCGAAAACTTAGCATAGAACTGATTCTCTCGCAGAATCTGCAAGACTATCCTTAAATGCTCTCGATGTTCTTCTTGGTTCTTGGAATATACCAAAATATCATCAATGAACACCACCATACACTTATCGAGGTACGCGTTAAAAACCCGATTCATCAACCCCATAAATGCTGCAGGTGCGTTGGTCAACCCAAAAGGCATCACAGTAAATTCGAAGTGTCCGTATCTGGTTCTAAAAGCTGATTTACTAATATCCTCCTCCTTGATACGTAACTGATGATACCCGGACCGCAAATCAATCTTGGAAAAGACTACTGCCCCTTGCAACTGATCAAAAAGATCATCGATCCGTGGTAATGGGTACTTATTCTTAACAGTGACCTTATTAAGTTCTCTGTAATCAATACAGAGACGCATCGTTCCGTCCTTTTTCCTTACAAACAACACTGGGGCTCCCCAAGGCGACACACTGGGTCTTATATAACCCTTTTCTAACAACTCCTCCAATTGGACCTTCAATTCTTCCATCTCCTTTGGGGCCATTCGGTAAGGAGCTTTTGAAATTGGCCCTATCCCAGGGATTAAGTCAATCGAGATGTCCACGTCCCTTCTTGGCGGCATACCAGGAAGTTCTTCTGGAAAAAACATCTCTAAAATCACAGACCACTGGAATGTTTTCCAGCCGCAACTCCTGCTCCTCTACTTTACTTATACCACACAGAAACCACGGTTTCCCTTGCTTGATTAACTTCCTGACCTTCAATGACGATACAATTTTTATCCTTGGTCCCTTAGGAAGACTCCTATATTTAACCTTCTCCCCCCTAGGTCCACTTAAGGTCACTGACTGTTCTTCACAATCTATTATCGCTTTATATTTACTTAGCCAATCCATCCCAAGAATTACATTTAAATCATCCATTTCTAGAGAAAATAAATCACTTGGAAATTTTACTTTTCCTATCTTAACCGTCACTTCACGGAACAACGTATTACAATGAAAAGTCTCCCCAGAAGGAGTAGAGACTCAAAAAGATGTTTCCTCGGGGTTCTCCAATTCTAAATCCTTAACTCTAGACTTTGAAACAAACTAGCACAATGCACCAGAATCAAAAAGTACTTTAACGGATTTTGTATTAATACAGAACGTACCTATGACCACATCCGACGCCTGCGCTGCCTCCCTCGAGTTAACTGTTGAAAGCCTGCCGTCGTTCTGGGTAGAAGTAGTAACACCTCCTTGATTACCACGTTGTCTTGAAAAGAAATTCTCGTTTCTAGCATTTCCTGGTTGTTGCTGAACACCGGAGTTATTTCCCGGAAACCTAGGATTTGAGACACCTCCCAAGTTTCGGCCAAAACTTCCACCATTGTGATTCCCCCTTCCAGCTTCATTACTACTCCTTCCGTTAGTAAGTCTTTGCTGTTGGAAACCTCTATGATTTCCCCCTTGCAACTCTTGTTGTCCTATACGAGTATAACACTCGTACATTCTATGGCCCGGCTTACCACAGTAAGAACAGTCCACTAACGCACCCTGGCAGTCCCTTCCTGGGTGATTCTTTTGGCATCTCCTACAGTTGAAGATTCTTTCCTTCCCATTGCGATCATACAAAGGCTTCTGCATTCTAACCTCTAGTCTCGAATTTCCCCCATTCTTGCTGTTTTAACCAGAATGGAAACCTTTCTCCTGAAAGCCTCCAAACGGTTTGTGCTTCTTAAATTGATTTTGGACTTGATTACTCGCATTCGTATCATTCTGAAACACGGGTTCCTTTCTCTTTTCTCCGCTATGGGCCAACTTCTCTTTTTCCTTCCTGATAACATTTCCAATCTGTGCAGCTCTCTTGTATAGCTGGTCTAACGTATCATATCTATCGGTCTCAATGTGTTTTTGGATCTCATACGATAGACCTAACTCAAAACGCTGTATTTTCTTTCCTCAGTTGGGACATCCTCAGGGAAAAACTTCAAGTCTTCCATAAATTTCTGATAATATTCATCTACCGTTAGGTTTCCCATTTCGAACCTAGTAAACTCATTTGATTTTTCCTTCCTAACATGAGGCGGATAAAATTGGTCCCTTAACGCCCTCTTAAATCCTTCCCAGCTTAAGTCACCGTCGTTTTCTGATATCAACCTCATCTTACTATGCGTCCACCAATAGTCAGCGTCTTCCACTTGGAAAAACGCGGCTTGGTCAACCATAAGCTCAGCAGGACATCTCACCACACTAAAAAGCTTGTCAAATTCTCTCAGCCATTTTTCCAACATAGAAGGTTCAACTTTTCCACTATAAGTCGAGGGTTTACTCTGGGCTATTCTCTTACTAATTGACGAAGCCTTTTCCTCCAAAGATTTCGGTCTCGGATTCCTTGCGCCAGCTAGGGCCTTAACTAGGATTCGAAGCACGCGATCAGAGTTTCCTCTTGGCACGGACCTTTTCAAAAAGGGTGGCATGATGGCAGGTATACTGCATTAGGTTAAACAAGGTATGTAAATACATTTCTACAGCGTTTGTGGTTAAGGAAAATTCATTCTATTATTGTTCTAAAATAAACAAGGTAGTAGCCCTAAAGGTAAAAAGGTTGAACAATGAGTCTATAATCAAATCTATTCATTTTTCCATAAATACAATACTGATTCGATTCTACTTACTAATGTTTAGACTTTTAAAACAAAATTCAAATTCAAAACAATAATATCATATAGTTCCAATCTAAAAAGAATACTTGGGTATAAATTCCCACATAATCATTGTTCAAATACTACAAAAGTCCGGGATAACCAACCAATTCACTTAACTAACAGAATAGTTCACAATTTATTCTACTAAGGAACTAGACATACGAACTCGTACACATGCATAATCAAATAAAGTAAAAACAATCAAGCAAATAAAGGCGACGCATCCAGACGGTCCTAATCCTCCATGTATTGATCAGGGTCAAAATCAGCATCACCAGAGTCATCGCTAGACGCGCTATCGGAATCTGAAGGGGTTCCTACAGATAAGAAATCACTCATAGTAAGTCGCGCTACGGAATCAGAAAGCTCTACAATTATTGGCTCAGGTCGTTCTTCCTCCCACATCATGATCTCACTTTCTTCCTCACTCATGAGATCCTCTCGCCTCACCGGCCAACCCCCTAGAATAACCACTCCGCTATCAGTATCGCTCAGGATTCCCTCTATATCAGCTATTTGCCCCTCCTCATCAGCATTATATCCATCCCCTAAGTTATCCTCATCAGGCTCTTCTACCACTCCTAAGGAATCCTCCTCCATAAATTCTCCCTGCTCCTCATCAGAATTTCCTACGAAATCCTTCTCAAATTCTTCTTCTGGGTCCTCATCGGGGTCCTCCTCCGGGTCCTCTTCTGGATCCTCCTCGGGATCCTTCTCGAAATCCAACTCGTCGAAGATTATTAGTGACACTGAGTTTGGGTTTACTACGGAAATATCCTCCTCATTACTATCTCTCCTTGCCCCACTAGACTCTGGAACGTCAACTCCGTCCCGACCCTCAGTTTGCACTGCTCTTACCCTTCTGTCAATCTCTAGGTGAAACTGGTCACTCCTCTCTTTCAGTGCAATCATCTCCTCTTTCATTATTTTTTCATACACTTGTTTGGACCTTTTGTAGATCATTTCCATTCGTCGGGTGTAATCTAAATCACTTTCTCCCTCTTTTCTATCCCAAATTCCCAGAGCCTCTATTTTTGCCCAGGCTGGGGCATTAACTAAAGCTCTCCAGGGTTCCTCTCGGGTATTAATTCCCTCCTCGGCTAGTCTTTTTCCTTTATCCATAAAAGAAAGTAATAATCGAACTTCCTGACTCACAAAGAAAGAAAACAAGACAATTAATTTCTGAGATAAGACAAAGATAGATAATTCAGAGCATCAGAGATATAAGCACAGAAATCCTATCGTGCACACATCAAAGTTATCCATGACATCATGCTTGAAGACACCAAGCACAACACATCATATCCCCTTAATATCTACCCCTTTTCTCTCGTCAATTTTTTTTTCTATGTTAGTCTATCGGTACAGATAAATAACACTAAATAAAACTCCCGCTCTGATACCAGTTCTAACATCTCGGAATAACTCGGGTCGTATGAAAAGAGAAGATGACCTTTTAAAAACGAGACAACTATAATCCGAGTCAAACCGGGATGTTAGAAAACGGTTTAAAACGGTTTTGAAGTTAAGGAAAAACGTGCGGATCGAGTTCTATTAGCGTTATTATGAACTACTAGATAATAAGAAATTCTTAGCAGCGGATAAGAACGAAAAGTTAAATCTACTTATTACAACTCGAGAACGAAAATCGCCTCATAAAAACCAAATGTTCTTCAAACTCAACTAGAAAATTCTAATGATTTATTTCTTCAAGGGTCAATCCTCACTCCCCAAACCTGAAACTTAACTTATTGCTAGTCATTGCCCAGATAGGAAACAACATCATCGCAGGGTCGTTAATACCAAAAGTACACGTCAGCAAACGTCGCATATCAAATAAATAATAACACAAGAGAAAGTTTTAATTTATTAGCTGACAATTCAAATAAATAATGTACTATCCAGCCATACTGCCGGTACACTCCAACTCTCCATAAGTGAGACAATACATTAGGGGGAGCTAACCCTTAAGCAAGTCTCTACCATAGACACTCGCCTTACTTCGGTGCCTATGGTTAAGTATGCATACCCCCGCGGTGGCTCATAATGCCCCCATATACCGCGAGTAATTCATTTCCACCAATTGACGTCATACTACGTCCACGTTAAGGCTAGTGAGGTCATACTACCTCTGCTTATCAAAACAATGTATAAAAATTATTTATTCGAAGGATAACATTATTCGTACTATATATCCACGATTTACTTTTGTATACCATTATTATATGATACATCGGACCAATGCGAACTTCGCTGCGTGTACATACCTTAAGCAAGATAACCAACTCACAAGCGTCTTAATCAATTCCCGGGCACGAATCGACTTCCTACAAGGTTCAATCGTATTCGGGAAATAAGCACACATACACATTTTCCTCAAATCATCCATAACACACATATACAATCACATCCATACCTAGAATTCTACACACAACATGAACATCCATCACATACTATAACATGGTAAATACACAAAACAGGACAGTCTATACAATCTGTCCAGAAACTCAACTTAAAACTATCAAACTGAAAATTCGACTTCACCGTTGCGTCCGGAAGGCGTCAAAACCCCCGGGTACCAATTTTCATAATTTATAACATAGTATAAGTATTTTTAACTTAATTTCAAAGCCAAAAATGTTCCAAAAACACATTTTTTTCACCATTTTCAAAACCTACGGGATTTTGTCATTCCATCATTTTTTTATCACAAAAATATAAATATCAATGCTTTATGTCCTATTAAATATAAACAACAAAATTTACATAAAAATAAATTTTAATGAATTATTATTATATATTTTTTTCAATATAATTCTTTTTACACAAATGTTTTCACACATACACATCACATATATACATGTATATATATATATATTTTTTTACCAACATTATAAATTCCTTCTATTAATCAAAAATAAATAAATTTCTAACACCACATACATTTTTTCTATATATATATATATATATATATATATATATATATATATATATATATATATATATATATATATATATATATATATATATATATTTCAATTATCCATCAAACAAATTCTTCACACACATGTAACATATCTAAAACCCTAAAAAACCATACATTAATTTAGATAGAAAAATACATCATACTTTCACACATGAATTTTAAATCATGAACAATTAATAAACCATAAAATAACACACATAAAAATCATAGAAATTTAAATTAAAACTTAAAAATAAAAACCAGATTAAGAATTACTCACAATTGCTCAAGAACAAAACACTAAAATTGATGAACCAATGGAGGATTAGGCGTGAGGATTAGAGGGTTTTGGGAGTGTTTTCTTACTTGCAAATGGTTTGAAATGAAAAGATGTAAGGAAATTAGGAGATTAAGGAAATAAAGAAATTAAGGAAAATTAAGGCAATACTTATGGAAGGCAATAACTCCTTACTCTTTCAGTATCCTAAGAAGTTACAAATCCCCCCAAGATACTCCATATGGCCGGCCAAAATGATTCAAATTCCCACTTTTATTTATTTATTTATTTTTTTTAAGATAGGTTAGGAAAAAGGTTTGGACTTAAAATGGTTTTAATTGCCTTAAAAGTTGAAGTCTCGTGATCTAACCTACTAACAAAATAAATAATAAAAATAAATATTTTCTTCTAAAAATAATAATAATAATATTACTAGCAAATCATTTAATATATCGGAAAAAAATATCGGGGTGTTACAGTATAGCTACGAAAATTTTTTATTTAATTAATATTAATTTATTAGGTACTAGTAATTTGTTTCTATTAAGAGGGTAGAATTGTAAGAATTTTTACTAGTGCAAGTTTGACATATAAGAATGTAAACTATTTCGGTTTAGAGTCTTGTTTGATATTGCATGATATTGATTGTATGACTCTGATAGTAAGGTAACGTCGAACCATGGACCGGCATGTAAAATCCCGGCGTCCGTGTTAGCCGGCACGTAAAATGCGGTGTCAGACAGGGGGTCCGAGAAAAACCCATCCTGTGAAGTCTCGAGCATAACAGTATTGAGAGGAGTGACGACTCCCACCACAGTTAGGGTTTAGGACCATGGTCCTCACCTAACCAGACCCTTACATATATCAGTTGTCATTATTGTTGTGATCTTGTGATGTGCTATGATGGTAATGCTATGAGGCTTAATTTAACTTGATTAAATAAGCATTAAGGTTACCAAGTATTTAGTAGCAGTAATGAACTTCTGCAAGTATTGAGAATGTAACTTAATGGCTTAGTAAAGGTCAATAATGAGTAATAATCTTCTATATTGTGCTTGATGATTATTTTGTAACCATGATTTAACTATTGCATCATAAGCTTGTTGAGAAAATTGTACTCGGCTTTATCGCTGACTGATTTAATCGGCTGTCATCCGTATTATGGATGACAGTATTTTGCAGCAAAAATTAGCTCAGGTTTCGATCTAGGCCGCAACTTTAATTATTCAATCGAGGACTTAGCTTCAATGATTTTACTTGATGACTATATTGCACTTACGTTTTTTTATCGTATTTAAGTAAACCTTATTTTATATTTTCTCAGTTGTAAGATATATATTTTTTTACTTATGTTTTGAACGATTTTTTTTTATTTCAAATGGTTTTTAGCAGTTCGGCGTTTTACACTTCCGCATTATTTATCTTAAGTATAATTATTAATGTTAATTATGTATCGAGAGTGCCGCTCCTGCTACACGTGGTATCAGAGCCAAAGTTACTCGAATCTTGGAATTTTAGTTCCACGTGAAAGGCTCGATAGCCGACTAAAAAAAAAAATTCAAATGATATTTTTCAAAACAAGTCTTCCTAAAATTTCTATTTGTTTTCTATGTGCTTATGTTATTATAGGTAAAATTACGTGCCAGATTAGTTAAGTTAATGTGAAAGTTAGTCACATGTTTAAAAAATTTTTTAGGTAAGAAATGGCGTAACTTCATCTGATCACGAAGCTAGAGTTCGAGAGCTAGAAGCACAACTAGCTCGGATGGAAAGGACAAATGAGCGACTGATCACCCTCATGGAGAATCAGGCTCAAGAGGCCAATGACGACGGGAAATAGTTTAAGAATATGGCATATCATCGTCCGCCGCAATATGACGGAGAAGCTGATCCGGTTCGCTTCGATAATTGGCTCGCAGAGATGGAGAAACTTTTAGAGGTCATTAATTGTCTAGCGCACCTAAAAGTAAAGCTGGCTTCCTTCTACCTATCTGGTCCAGCAGAGTTATGGTGGAGTTCTATCAAGGCCACTATGACTGATACCTTTTGGGATGATTTCCTTATAACTCTTCGTCAACAATTCTATCCGCCATCACTCCAACGGAAAAAGGAGAATGAGTTCTTACATCTTCGTCAGGGTCTTATGACCGTGATTGAGTACAGTTGTAAGTTCAATGAGCTGTCTCGATTTGCTTCTGACATTATAAGCAAAGAAAGTGTTTGTGCATCCCGCTTCTTTGAGGGTCTTAATCTTAAGATCCAAAACGGGATTGGGAAGTATTCTGACTTCCAAGATCTCTACGACCGAGCGCTTGAGTATGAGAAGATCCTTGACAAGGAGGACAACACCAACAAAAGAAAATTTAGTGGAGGCAAAAACAACAGGAACAAGAGGCCAACAAATTGGGATCGCAAGCCGTTCCAACCAACAAATTCAACAAGAGTCACAGTTTGGAAGTGTCGCTTATGTGGTAAGGATCACCGAGGTCGTTCATGCACTGGGAAGATCATCTGCTTCAAATGCAAAAAGGAGGGTCATGTTTCCACTAACTGCCGAGAAGGGATCCAGTTGGGAGCTAGTAGTACTGGTAATTATGGAGCTCCTAGTTCTTCGGGAAATGTTCAGAGTATTGCAGCTAGGAGGACTGCCGGTTTGCACGCTATTAGCAACCATGTAGACAATCTTCATCAGGCGTTTGAGGGTAAGGTCATTTCTGGTCACTTTGTCGTAGGAGACTCTTTGGCTCATATTCTTCTTGATTCAGGAGCTGATCGATCTTTTATCTCTTCTTCTTTCCTTCATAAATCCTCTATCTCTCTTGAACCTCAAAAATTTAATCTCCAAATTCTATTACCTGACGGTTCACCATTTCTATGTGACCGTATCTTTCCTAATTTCCCTCTTAAGATTTCGGACAACCATCTACCTGCTGATTTAATAGTGTTTGAGTTGGGTACATATGATATTATTTTGGGGATGGACTGGTTGGGACGTCATCATGCGGAGATTTTGTGTAAAGAGAAGATCGTTCGGGTTAAGGCTCTAGGTGGAGAATGTTTGATTAGGAAGAATTTTATGTTTCCCATTCAAACTATTTCTGCAGTTTAAGCCATTGAGATGATTAAACATGGAGATAAGGGATATTTGTGTTTTATTGCTAGTAGTGAGGAGAAAATCAAGTTAAGTCTTGAGGAAACCCCAATTGTTTGTGATTACCCTGATGTTTTCCCTGAGGATCTACCTGGTTTACCTCCAAGGAGAGAGGTTGAATTTCATATAGATCTAATTCCTGATGCTACCCCTATCTCTAGGACTCCGTATCGTTTTGCTCCAGCTGAGTTAGCCGAATTGAAAAAGCAATTAGATGAGTTATTGGAGAAAGGTTTTATCCGACCTAGTGTGTCTCCCTAGGGAGCCCCTGTTCTGTTTGTGAAGAAGAAGGATGGAACGATGAGATTGTGTATTGATTATAGGGAGATTAATAAGATCACCATTAAGAACCGTTACCCTTTGCCCAGGATAGAGGATTTGTTTGATCAGCTAAGAGGCGCTCAGGTGTTCTCGAAGATTGATTTAAGGTCATGATATCATCAATTGAGGATAGCAAAGGAGGATGTTTCTAAAACAGCATTTCGGACCCGATATGGACATTATGAGTTTTTGGTGATGCCATTTGGGTTAATAAATGCACCTGAAGCATTTATGGATTTGATGCAGAGGTATCTTCGTCCTTATTTGGATAAATTCGTGGTTGTTTTTATCGATGATATTTTGGTATATTCAAGGAGTAGGGAAGAACATGAAGAACACTTGAGAATGATTCTAGAGCTTTTGAGAAAAGAGAAATTGTATGGGAAGTTTAGTAAGTGTGAGTTTTGGCTTGAGGAAATTTCTTTTCTAGGTCATATGGTGTCTAAGGGTGGAACTTCTGTAGATCCTGAGAAAATTAAAGCAATAACGGACTGGCCGATTCCTAGAAATGTGACTGAAGTTCGGAGCTTTTTAGGATTAGCTGGGTACTATAGGAAATATGTTGAAAACTTTTCTAGGGTTGCTCATCCCATGTTTAAGCTGTTGAAGAAAGGGATACGATTTCAGTGGAATGAGAGGCACACAATTGCTTTCAAGGAATTAAAGAAAAGACAAACTACCGCCCCTGTTTTAGCAATGCCTGATTGTAACAAGTCATTCGAGGTCTATTGTGATGCTTCATTCGAAGGTTTAGGTTGTGTACTTATGCAGGAAAGGTCATAGCTTATGCATCGAGGCAGTTAAGGCCACATGAGGTGAATTATCCCGTGCATGACATTGAACTTGCTGCAGTGATCTTTGCTTTGAAGTTATGGAGACAATATTTGTATGGTTTACCGTGTAAGATCTACACTGATCATCAAAATTTGAGGTATGTCTTCAACCAAAAAGAATTGAACATGCGCCAAAGGCGGTGGCTTGAGGTTATTAAGGATTATGATCTTGAAATTGTGTACCACCCTGGAAAAGCGAATAAGGTAGCTGATGCCTTGAGTAGGAGACCTAGAGTGTTGTGAATGCCATTATGTCTATACCATGGGAGTTGTATCGTGAGATGCAGAGTTTGGGATTAGAGATTTGTAGTCGACACGAGGTTGGTCAGTATTTGGGAGCAATGACTATACAACCCACTTTGTTTGATCGTATAATTGAGGCACAACTTGAGGATCCAGAGATTGTTGAGTTGATCTATAGAGTTGAGAAAAATGAGACTGATGCTTTTGAGTTAGGAGAAAGAGGAGAGTTGAGGATGAACGGTAGATTGTGTGTTCCAAATCAATTTGAATTAAAGAATGAGATTCTGAAGGAAGGTCATCAAAGTTTATTTCATTTGCATCCAGGTCGAGATAAGATGATTGAGGAGATAAGAGAGATATTTTGGTGGAAAGGTCTAAGGAAAGATGTCTCTGATTTTGTGTCTAAGTGCCTAGTCTGCCAGAGGGTAAAGTTCGAGAGACAAAAGAGTTCAGGTTTGCTTCAACCCTTGCCTGTCCCAGATTGGAAGTGGGACTCGATTTCTATGGACTTTGTGGTAGGGCTGCCAAGGACCCAGCGAGGGAATGATGTTATTTGGGTCATTGTTGATAGATTGACCAAGGTCGCTAGATTTGTGCCAATGAAGAATACTTGGGGGGCCAAGCAATTAGCAGATGCCTATGTCCGAGAGATTGTCAGACTTCATGTTGTTCCAAGGACTATTGTTTCGGATAGGGATCCGAAGTTTTTATCGAGGTTTTGGGAAAAGTTGCAGGAAGCTTTTGGGAGTAAGTTGTGCTTGAGTACTGCTTTTCATCCTGTGACTGATGGTCAAACTGAGAGAACTATTCAGACTTTAGAGGATCTTTTGAGATGTTGTGTGTTGGACTTTGAGGGTTCTTGGGAAGATAAATTACCGATGGTGGAGTTCGCCTACAACAACAGTTTCCAATCTAGTATTAGGATGGCACCGTATGAAGCTCTTTATGGAAGGAAGTGTCGAGTACCTTTGTGTTGGGATTTGATGGATAGGACCATACCCGAAGGTCCAGATGTGATTCAGGAATCCATTGATGCGCAGAAGATTGTTCAACAGAACATGAGAGCAGCACAGAGCCGACAAAAGAGTTATGCTGATAATCGTCGAAAGATGTTGCAATTTGAGGTTGGCGACAAGGTTTTCCTAAAGGTTTCACCTACAAGAGGTGTCCAGCGTTTTGGAGTTCGAGGGAAGTTGAGTCCAAAATTTATTGGACCTTTTGAGATCCTAAGGAGAGTCGGGGAAGTCTTTTATGAGTTGGCTTTACCTCCAAGTTTAGCAAACGTTCATAATGTGTTCCATGTTTCACAGTTGAGGAAGTATGTTCATGATCCGTCCCATGTTCTAGCTCACGAGCCGCTTTTGATTGAAGAGTCTTTGGTGTATGAGGAACGACCAATCAGGATCTTAGATACCCGAGTAAAAGAGTTGAGAAATTCGAGGATTCCATTGGTCAAGGTTTTGTGGTCAAACCACGGGGTTGAAGAGGCGACTTGAGAAAAAGAGGTCGACATGAGAGAGCGTTATCCTAACCTTTTTGGTAAGTCCTAGTTTCGAGACGAAACTATCTAAAGGGGGAAAGAGTTGTAACAGGCTCAAATTTCTTAATCTTAATCTTCCGATTAATTATTCCGAAATTTCTTTTCGAATTCCTAAACCTTTGGTTATCTAATTCAAATCACCTTTAATTCCTAAACCTTATTCCGATTTTTGTAATTTCTTCCAAATATTAAACTTAAAAATATATATATTCTTAAATTTCTTTATAAGCACTAAAATATTATTTTATTATTTTATACTACGAAAAGTAAAATTTTAATATTATATTTACGGTTTTATTAAAACGTTACGTTTCAATTTCGTTTCTTTAAACTAACTTTACTACTTATCATTTTAACTTTACAACTTTGATTTAATTATTTTATACCTAAAAATTAACTATATTTTTCTTATTAACTTTAAGTATAGTTTTAACTAAAATTTTCTAAGTAAACTATCATATTTTCATAATCAAACCTTAATCATACTTTCCCATTAATCTAAAACATTTCACTAGCATAAACTAGAACAAAAATTTGATGAATCAAAATCCTTTCTACATCAATCCATAATGTTCATCACTTACACAAGCTATCACCATTTCCTTACACAAGTTAACCTTCTTCTACACTCCAAACTCTTACACATCCACTTACACACTCCAACTCTTACACATTCACTTACACACTCTAAATCACTTACGCAAGTAAACCTTCTTTTTCATACAATCTTATGAACTAAAAAGTTGCCCAAAACCCATTATAAATACCCCTCCTTAGCCATGAGATCACTTGCACCCCCATCATCAAATCTTTCTACCATTCTTTCTTATATCTTCACTTCATAACATCTTACTAACTTTATACCCTTTTTATTTGTTGAAGAATCAAATGAAGATGGAGCTTGATCTTATCACTTCTTAAGCCAATAATCATCAACTTTTGAAAATTCAAGTATTATATTTTGGAGCTTGGATATCATTTTCTTTTGGGTAATTGAAGATCTACTTCTTTGAAGCTTGGAGCCTTGAAGACTTTCTCTTTTGGAGCTTATTTCTTTAAAGTTCTTATTTTCCTATTATTATTCTCTTACTTGGTTTAGCACCACCTTCGGAGGAAAATGGTACACATTTTCTTAACTCGTTCGTTATGTGATATTTATTTATGGTTACTTGATAATATAGAAGCATGATCAACATGATTTTATTTTAGTCATTTAAACTTTATATGGTAATATTAAAGTCATATCCAGTTTAGTGATATTTTCGTCAAAACAATAATACTTTTGGGACACTCGAAAAAAAAGTCATATATATGGAAATTTTTGATTAATATAATAATATAAATATATATGAATTTTACTAGTTAAATAAACTTATGTGTTTAAAATGATTCCATATCATCTTGGTGTTTTGATAAATTTTTAATCGGTTTATTGGTAAAATAGTCAAACAAATTTGCTAAAATGCTTAGCATTGTTTTTCTTGAAAACTCATTTCATATAGATTTTGGACCCTTAATAACTTGTCGGATTATGTTATTTTTATAGTGATGATAGATCCGTTTTACTATTTTACTTGTTATTTGATAAAATATGTTATTAAGTACTTAGAAATATTACCCTTGACTGTTATGATTATTTATGACATAATATGACTTAGTTTAGCCTCAGGAATCTTAGTATAGCTACGAAAGTTTGTTATTTAATTAATATTAATTTATTAGATACTAGTAATTTGTTTCTATTAAAAGGGTAGAATTGTCAAAATTTTTACTAGTGCAAGTTTGACTTATAAGAATGTAAACTATTTCGGTTTAGAGTCTTGTTTGATATTGCATGATATTGATTGTATGACTCTGATAGTAAGGTAACGTCGAACCATGGACCGGCATGTAAAATCCCGGCGTCCGTGTTAGCCGGCACGTAAAATGCGGTGTCAGACAGGGGGTCCGAGAAAAACCCATCCTGTGAAGTCTCGAGCATAACCGTATTGAGAGGAGTGACAACTCCCACCACAGTTAGGGTTTAGGACTATGGTCCTCACCTAACCAGACCCTTACATATATCAGTTGTCATTATTGTTGTGATCTTGTGATGTGCTATGATGGTAATGCTATGAGGCTTAATTGAACTTGATTAAAAAGCATTAAGGTTACCATGTATTTAGTAGCAGTAATGAACTTCTGCAAGTATTGAGAATGTAACTTAATGGCTTAGTAAAGGTCAATAATGAGTAATAATCTTCTATATTGTGCTTGATGATTATTTTGTAAGCATGATTTAACTATCGCATCATAAGCTTGTTGAGAAAATTGTACTCGGCTTTATCGCTGACCGATTTAATCGGCTGTTATCCGTATTATGGATGACAATATTTTGCAGCAAAAATTAGCTCAGGTTTCGATCTAGGCCGCAACTTTAATTATTCAATCGAGGACTTAGCTTCAATGATTTTACTTGATGACTATATTGCACTTACGTTTTTTTATCGTATTTAGGTAAACCTTATTTTATATTTTCTCAGTTGTAAGATATATTTTTTTACTTATGTTTTGAACGATTTTTTTTTTATTTCAAATGGTTTTTAGCAGTTCGGCGTTTTACACTTCCGCATTATTTATCTTAAGTATAATTATTAATGTTAATTATGTATCGAGAGTGCCGCTACTGCTACACTTCCAATCTCAGATAGGCCAAAAATTGGAAGTATACGTGGACGATATGATCACAAAGAGCAAGCAGGCGTCTCAGCATGCCGCGGACTTACGTGAGACGTTCAAAACCCTCCGAAAACGTCAAATGAGACTCAACCCTGAAAAGTGCGTGTTTGGAGTCACCGGAGGGAAGTGCCTTGGCTTCCTTGTCGACGAAAGAGGAATAGAAGCAAACCCTGACAAGATACAGGCAATCCAGGACATGAAGTCCCCGGGATCCGTAAAAGAAGTCCAAAAGCTAACGGGATGCATAGCTGCCTTAGGGAGATTTCTATCAAAGTCCGCGGACAGATGCTCGCCCTTCTTCAAAACCCTCAAGCAAAGCAAGTTCGAATGGACCAGAGAAGCCGAAGAATCCTTCCAGCAGTTAAAAGAGCACTTGTCCTCTGTGCCAAAACTAGTTTCGCCATTCAACAGGGAAAAGCTGGTCTTATACGTCTCGGTCTCCGAATACTCCCTATCAGGAGTATTAATCGCCGAAAGAGAAAAGAAGCAATTCCTCGTATATTATGTAAGTTACACCTTTCGAGGATCCGAGGGGAACTACAGCGAAGTAGAGAAGGTTTTATTTGCAATCGTGATGGCGAGCAGGAAATTGAAACCATACTTCCAATCCCACCAGATCATCGTCAGGACCAACCAACCTTTCAAGAAGATTCTGGAGGGAAAAAACAAATCAAGCCGCGTCACTGATTGGGCTAATCAACTTGCAGATTTCGGCATTGAATATGAACCGCGAACAGCAATCAAAGCCCAATCCCTGGCCAACTTAATTGCCGAGAGCACCATTCCTCATTATCCCGAACCTAATCAAGAATGGAAGTTTTATGTAGATGGGTCCTCAACGCAATTGGCAAGTGGAGCCGGGCTTCTGATTGTATCTTCCGTTGGGGTACGCATGGAAAGAGCGGTTAGATTCGAGTTCGCGGCCTCCAATAATGAAGCAGAATATGAGGCACTACTCATGGGGCTCAAAATCTGCTATGAGGCGGGGGCTAAAGTATTATTCACTTTCTCTGACTCCCAGCTAATAGTCGGACAAGTGAATGGGGAATTCGAAGCCAAAGATGACAGTGTGAAGATGTACTTGCAACAAGTAAGAGAATTTGTCAAGAAATTCGACAAATTCACATTGAACCACATCCCAAGATCTCAAAACGCACAAGCCGATTCCCTGGCAAAGCTCGCCAGCTCAGCTGAAACATCCGCGGCTCGCGATATTATCTGGGAAGTACTTCCAAACCCCAGTATCAACCTCATGGTTAACACCATTGATAGATCAGAAATGTGGATGGAACCATACATCAAATTTTTTCAAAATCAGACGCTCCCCCAAGATGAGAATCAGGCAAAAATGCTTTTAAAGAAGGCCAGATGGTTCAAGCTCCACGAAGACACGCTCTATAAAAAATCATATACCCATCCCCTTTTAAAATGTGTTTCTCCTAGAAAAGGAAACTACATCCTTCGCGAAATACACGAAGGCGGATGCGGCATACATCAAGGAGTACGAACGGTCATTGGCAAAGTTCTCAGAAGCGGATATTATTGGCCCTCGCTCAGGAGTGACGCGGAAACACTTGTCAAACGATGTCTCGAATGCCAGTACCACTCAAAGATAGGAAGGAAGCCCTCTAACTACTTGTCCGTCATGCAAGCCGTCTTGCCTTTTGATAAGTGGGGTATAGATCGACTTAGCCCCTTCCCACTTGCAAAGGGGCAACGCAAATTCATTATTGTGGCAATTGATTATTTCACCAAATACGAGGAAGCAGAGGCCCTCAGCTCAATCACAGACAAACAAGTCTGTCAATTCATATGGCGAAATATCATCACAAGATACGGTATTCTTCGTGTGATCATTACCGACAATGGGAGACAATTTGTCAGTAAGAACACAATAGAATACTGCGACAGATTTGGCATTCAAATCCGATTCAGTTCAATATCTCAACCGCAAACAAATGGGCAAGTTGAATCAGCAAACAAGGAGATCTTGAACGACATCAAAAAGAAAATAGAGGGGGTTAAAGGTACTTGGGATGAAGAACTACCCGGCATCCTATGGGCAAGCCGAACAACCATTAAAGAAGCAATAGGGCATACCCCATTCTCCTTGGTATACGGGTCCAAAGCCGTGCTTCCAGTAGAGATAGGCATACCCTCCACAAGGGTTACCTACTACTCACACAACGAGAATGAACAAGGAAAAAGGGCGAACTTAGATCTGCTTCCAGAAACACGGGGAAATGCATTGTTAAGGTCCATGGCCCAAAAATAGAAGATGATTCGCAGCTTCAACCGACTCGTCAAAACTAAACATATTCAAGTTGGCGACTTCGTCCTACGAAAAGTTGAGGCCACGGGGAAAATCGTAGATAAAGGGAAACTTGGGCCCAACTGGGATGGCCCGTTCAAAATCATCCGCGTCATCAAACCCGGAACATTCGAACCGGAAGACATGAAAGGAAAGAAGCTACCCCGCCAATGGAATGGAGATCACTTGAAGAAGTACTTCATTTAATAAGATTCGTAAGAGGCCAGTCAATGATCATTAATTTCATCACAATCAGTAGTTTCATCCCGCGGCATAGTCGCGTTGTCATTACATTTTTTAATATATCAGAGGTTTCATTTTTTCAGAATTATCCAGCTCCAACAAGTTTTCAGTTATATTCTACTTCCTCTAGTAATATTGCAAATCTTATTAAATTCAGTGTTGGCCTCTTAAGGTTTTGATGATGACTTTACCTTTAATAAACAAACATATTATTAGAGATTGTTTTGTAGGAACATATCCGATTTAATGTGAATCGTTGATGAAGCCTATGACTTGATTCGTGGAAGCTGTACATGTCTCAAATATCCAAGAAATTGGGCAATGGCTCTGGAAAACAGTTTACTGTTCCTAGGAGTTGAAGTTCTGACGAAGGTTGTAGATGGAGACAGTGTGCTGTTCCTTACGATGCAGGTCTGAAGAAGACATTGACTGGAAGATTACGAAAATTAAGTTTTCTGTTTTTGGTTAATGTAAAAGGTTAAAATTTAATTAGTTGCTTAATTAAATTTATTTATTAATTGGCAAAATAATTTTAATTCGCCTAAAAACATGGAGAAAATCAATTCCTTGTTTATCTCCTATAAACTCGGAATTCAAGAGACTTGTTCTCTACTTTGAATTGGTCTCCTACAATTTAGGATCTCCTTGACCCATGATGTTTTAACCGTGCATACAGCAGTTACATTCCACTCTTACCTTTAACTAACTTCCCGTTTTCTTTGGGAGTAAGTTAGTTATGGAGAACGTGGGATATGTGCAGCTCCTGGAGAACATGGGCTGAGTGCACTGCTTGCTGTTCCCCTTTTAAAAGAGGGAACTTACGGTTCAGATGGGTATGCATGAATTAAGAGTGTCCATCAAGAGGGAGATTTATTTGAGAAAAATATTCTAAGTTTTTAATGCCAATTAATTCATAATATTTTTCTTAAAGCAACTATTTCATTTTGATCTTTATGAATTGGCCTTGTAAAGGGTAATTGAGTGTTATTGTTGTAATTAGACTTGTGGGAAGTCTAAGGGTAGTAGAAGAGAGAATCGTGAGAAGAGAAAGAGAAGGAGAGAATAGAAGAGAGAATTAGGTCTAAGTTGAGAAGCTTTGAGAAAAGCACTTAGAGAATTGAGAAGCTTCAAGTGAAGCAAATTATTGTTATGTGTAATTGTAATTGATTGCCTTAACATAGTGAGAATTTTGAAATCCCGGGGGGTCGTGGTTTTTCCTTCTTATTAGGCCAAGAAGGTTTCCACGTAAAATTCTTGTCTCCTTTATTATTTCTCTTTTCGTTTTCAAGTTTAAGTTTTGTTCTTTACTTGATACAATTCCGCAAAAAGTTGAGCAAAAAATCTTAAACTAACAACACAACAATTCACCCCCCCTCTTGTTGCATTCGATCATCTATTAACATTCCTACAATTGGTATCAGAGCCCTGTTCCTCATTTAATCAGGAAACCCTGAGAGCAGTATCCTGTTCCCTGTCAAGATGTTGAAGATGAACGAACGTATGGAAGAAGGTTACTCTACACAAAGGCCACCTATGTTTGATGGGAAATTTTATACCTATTGGAAAAATAGAATGTAAATATTCATAAAGGCTGAAAATTACCAAGTATGGAGAGTTATTGAAATTGGAGACTTTGAGGTGACGACCATCAACTCCAATAACGAAGTAATCCAAAGCCAATCACTGATTATGAAAAGGAAGACTTTCAAAAGATGGAGATGAACGCTCTTGCTATCAAGTTACTTCACTGTGGGCTTGGTCCAAATGAGCACAATCGAATTATGGGTTGCAAAACCGCAAAGCAGATTTGGGACCTGCTCGAAGTTACCCATGAAGGTACTAGTGAAGTAAAGAGATCCAAGATTGATTTGCTGATGTCCAAATATGAAAGATTCGTCATGGAACCTAGGGAAAACATTCAAGAGATGTTCACTAGATTCACGAATATTACGAATGAGTTAGTCTCTCTTGGTAGAATCATTCCCGTTGATGAACAAGTTAGAAAAGTGCTTAGGAGTCTTCCTCAAGACGAACGCTGGAGAGCAAAGGTAACAGCCATTCAGGAGTCCAAAGATTTCACCAAATTCAATTTGGAAGAGCTGCCTGGTTCTCTTATGACCCATGAATTGCATTTGGGAACAGTTGACAGTTCCCGACACAAAGGACTGGCTCTAGCAGCAGATGATAGCGATGAATCTGAAACTGGTGAAGAGGAAGCAGCACTGTTGGCACGAAAATTCAAAAAATTCTTCAGGAACAGAAGATATGGAAATCAAAGAAATAACAAAGAGAAGGGAACAACGAACGTGAAGACAAGTTTTGAATGCCACAAGTGTGGGAGCACTGAACACTTCATCAAGGATTGCCCTCAATGGAAAAATGAGAAGGGCAAGGGAAAAGCAAGAGAAGTTGGAAGACAATATAAGAAGGGTAATTTCAAAACTGATTTTAGGAAAGCAATGATAGCAGCTTGGGGAGATACGGAGAGCGAGGCTGAGACAAAAGCTCCAGTGGAGGAGGAAACAGCAAACCTATGCCTCATGGCATCTCATGAAGAATCCAAAGAAAAAGAGGTAATGCTTTCTGTTCCATCTCCTAAACAACTGTCCAACATGAGTAAAAACAATTTAATCAAATTACTTTTAGAGAAACAAGAAAAGCTAGATGAAAAAACAGCTAAGTGTCTCCAGATTGAGAAAGATCTTAACTTAAGTGAAGATCATATCTCATATCTAAACTCCTTTAGAATCGATGTACAAAGTAGATTTTTTGATTTATTAGATAAAAATATAATTTTGAAAGAGCAGTTGGAGAAATTAAAACAGGAATTTATCACTCTTAATATTGAATTAAATCAAAGCAAATTGTTAGGATTAAAATCGGTTGAAAATGATAAAACCACTCATGAGTTTAGCACGGAAGTTCAAGAAATAAAATTAAAACTAGAATCAAGTGAGAAGGAAAATAAGTTCCTAAAAGTTCAAATAAACTTAAGAGGAAAAGGGAAAATCAAAGAAATTCCCAAATGGATTCTAGATGCTAAAACTAAGAGTAAAGAAGGTCTAGGCTTTATTAAGAATGATAAAAAGAAAAAGGTATACGTAGATCTTCCTAGTAGTAAAGTCTGTTCCTTCTGTGGCAAAAGTGGACACCTAAAACATCAATGTATAAAGAGGGAACAGCATGTCAAAGCAAATAAAAATTATGTCGAACGTACATGGATTAAGAAATGTGATTCAAATATTGTCGACAAGGAACCCAAGGATGAATGGGTTCCTGCACCTAACCATTAGTTTGCTTTGCAGGTTCAAGTGAGGGGGAACAACTCATGGTATCTCGACAGTGGGTGTTCCAAGCATATGACGGGTGATAAATCTAAATTTCTCTCACTTGAAGCCTATGATGGGGGAACAGTAACCTTCGGTGACAACATGAAGGGTGAGATAATCGCCAAAGGAAAGGTTGGAAGGTCTAGTTCCCATGCCATTGATAATGTATTTTTAGTCGAGAATTTAAAACACAATTTGTTAAGTATTTCTCAATTTTGCGACAAAGGTAACTCTGTTAAGTTTACTTCTGAAAAATGCATAATTTCTAGGAACAGTACAGGAGACCCTGTGCTGGAGGGAATCAGAAAAGGGAACACCTATGTGGTGGACCTGGACACTGTTCCCAGAAACAGTCTAACGTGTTTAAGTGTTATTGAAGAAGACCCACTTCTTTGGCACAAGCGATTAGGTCACGCTAGTTTTTCATTGATAAACACATTAAGATCAAAAGACCTAGTTAGAGGTTTACCATCTATAAAATTCCTTAAAGAAGAAGTTTGTGATCCTTGTGCTAAAGGAAAACAAGTGCGGTCATCCTTTAAATCAAAAAACGTTGTGACTACCACTAGACCATTAGAATTAATTCATATGGACTTATGTGGACCAATGAGAACACAAAGCCGTAGTGGCAAAAAGTATGTATTTGTTGTTGTTGATGATTACAGTAGATTTACTTGGACATTATTTTTGGCAAGCAAAGATGAAGCTTTTGATGAGTTTGTTTCCTTTGCTAATAAAACGCAAAAATCTACCAATAATCAAATTGTTCACATTAGGTCTGATCATGGAAAAGAATTTAAAAATTCAAACTTCATGAATTATTGCAATGAACATGGCATAAATCACAATTTTTCCGCACCTAGAACACCACAACAAAATGGTGTGGTAGAAAGGAAAAATAGGACTTTAGAAGAAATGGCAAGGACCATGTTGATTGCTAGTGGTCTACCTAGGAATTTTTGGGCAGAAGCCGTTAACACTGCATGCTATATATTGAATCGTGTACTAATTAGACCAATCACTTCAAAGACACCCTATGAATTACTTAAGGGTGTTAAACCAAATATTTCCTATTTTCGTGTGTTTGGATGCAAATGTTTTGTACATGTAAATGGAAAACGAAATTTGGGTAAATTTGATGAAAGAAGTGATGAGGCAGTGTTTCTTGGTTATTCATCACAAAGCAAAGCTTACAGAGTATATAATAAGAGAACAATGAGTGTAGAAGAGTCTGTTCACATAATCTTTGATGAAACTAACTTTTCAACAAGTGAACAGGAAACAAGTAATATTAAAATAGGTCTTGCAAATTTGGAAGATGAAGATGAAGGAATAAAAGTGCAAGATCGAGGAACAGCAAGCGAACAGTCGATACAAGAAGAGGCAGAAGAAACTGACCAAATCCAGGAACTGCCAGCACAACAGGACCAGCAGACTGTTCCCAATCCAGCTGTTCCCACAGATGAACAAAATGATCCAGTAGCTGAACAGAATGTCAATCAAGTTACTGAACAAGAACATGCTACTGTTCCTTCAAGAGAATTTGTGCCTAAACCTTGGAAGTATCAAAGATATCATCCTCTTGATTCAATTGTAAGTGATATAAATAAGGGAACACAAACTAGATCTCAATTGAGAAACTTTTGTGCACACTTTGCGTTCCTATCATCACTTGAACCTAAAAATCACGAGGAAGCTTTAAAGGATTCCGATTGGATAGTTGCCATGCAAGATGAACTAAATGAGTTTGAGAGAAATAAAGTGTGGCACTTGGAACCCAAACCGAAAAACAAGAAAGTTATTGGTTTGAAATGGGTATTTCGGAACAAGCTTGATGAGCATGGTATAATTGTTAGAAATAAAGCTAGACTTGTGGTTAAAGGTTATAATCAACAAGAAGGTATTGATTACACTGAGACTTTTGCTCCAGTAGCAAGGTTAGAGGCTATCCGAATCTTAATTTCTTTTGCTGCATTTATGAATTTTAAGCTATATC
This sequence comes from Amaranthus tricolor, assembly GCF_026212465.1. Lineage (NCBI taxonomy): Eukaryota > Viridiplantae > Streptophyta > Magnoliopsida > Caryophyllales > Amaranthaceae > Amaranthus > Amaranthus tricolor. The sequence continues at coordinate 11,705,871 of NC_080054.1, forward strand.
AAATGGATGTGAAATGTGCTTTTTTGAATGGTTATCTTGATGAAGAAGTTTTTGTGGAACAACCCCCAGGTTTTGAGAATACCTCTTGTCCTAATCATGTCTACAAGCTTGACAAAGCCCTATATGGCTTGAAGCAAGCACCTAGGCAATGGTACGAAAGACTTTCAAAGTTTTTGATTCAAAATAACTTTGTAAGAGGAAAAATCGACAAAACCTTGTTCTTTAAGAATAAAGGTTCTCATATTTTGGTTGTTCAAATTTATGTTGATGATATTATTTTTGGTGCTACTAATGATTTATTATGTAAAGAATTTGCTAACCTTATGGGTACAGAATTTGAAATGAGCATGATGGGAGAATTAAATTTCTTTCTTGGTTTGCAAATTAAACAAACTGAAAATGGTATTTTCATTCATCAACAAAAATACATCAAAGAACTTCTTAAGAAATATGGACTAAACAACTCTAAAACCAACCACACACCTATGGCTACCAATGTTAGACTAGATGAAGACCTAAATGGGAACAACGTAGATCAAACCATGTATAGAGGCATGATAGGTTCTTTATTGTATCTAACTGCAAGTAGACCTGATATTTCTTTTAGTGGTTTATGTGCTAGATTTCAATCAAGTCCTAAAGAATCACATCTCACGGCAGTAAAGAGAATTTTGAGATATTTGAAGGGAACAGACGACTTGTCCCTATTTTATCCTAAAAGTGATGTTTATGATTTAAAAGGTTTTAGTGATGCAGATTATGCTGGTGATCTTGTTAATAGAAAGAGTACATCAGGTATGGTACAATATCTTGGCTCATGTTTAGTTTCATGGAGTTCCAAGAAACAAAATACGGTTGCATTATCCACTGCCGAAGCTGAATACGTAGCAGCAGCAGCTTGCTGTTCCCAAATGCTTTGGATAAAACAGCAACTTAGAGATTTTGGTATTAAAGTTGAATGCATTCCTATTTATTGTGATAATACTAGTGCCATATGTATATCTAAAGATCCAGTGCATCATTCACGTGCTAAACATATACATATTAGACATCATTTTCTTAAGGATAATGTAGAACACAAAAATATTGTATTGAAGCATGTTAACACAAATGAACAAGTTGCAGATAGTCTGACCAAACCACTTCCTAGGGAACAATATGAAAAGATGAGATTGGAACTTGGTATGATCAAGCTCCACTAAAGTTAGTTGCATATATTTCCCTTTGAAGCATTATGAGAATGAAGAGGTCAGGAATCAATCTCAAAATCTTGATTGAAAATCAATTATTGCATGGATCAGGTAAACACGTAATAAAGTTTGTACTATGAATGTTTTTACGTTTGCATGTTGTTAATTCAAACAGACCAATGCAATATGTTCATTATTTTCTCCATAATATTTCATAAAATAATAATTCATTTTGTTCTCGAAAAATTATTTTATTTTATTTCATATCTTTTCATATTATATCATCACATTGTTTGGAAATTAGTACAGCCAACTTAAAATTAAAACTAATGGGAAACGGTTTTTAATAACCAAAATACACAATCCTTCCATATCTAATGCATTGATGAAAAGGCTTTGATGAGATGGGACGTTTGATAACTGTCAACTCTCTTTAGAAAGCCCTCACTACATCACAATCACTCAAACCGTCATTCTTCTCCCTCCTCACAAACCGTCACAAGAAACTGTCCTTCTTCTCCCTCAAACCTTCAACACTCAACCATGAAAACTCCCAAATCAAGCAAGAACACATCAAAATCTGGAAAGAAAGCGTCCTCATCCCACCAAAACATCCAGCCGACACCCTTACAAGTTGTTCATCCATCCCCATTGTTAAAAGATGCACCACCACCAACACCCTCACAAGAAACCACTGACAGTGCTCGACCAAAACGCAAATCATTCACACCAAGAGGTGAATCATCATCCCAAACTGCCAAACGTTTGAAGCAAGTCGACCCAAATAGTGCCGAGGAGATTGCTAAAGAGATGACTGTTGGATTTGGGGTTGACAAATTCTGGTATGACTCTACTTACTTTCCACAACTCCATGACATTTTAAAATTTCAAGAATGGGAAGGTTTGATGACTGAATATTGTTGCAATTCTCTCTTCCCAAATATCATGAGAGAGTTTATTTCAAACTTTTCAAATGATTGTGGTAAGTGTTCCAGTGTGGTTAGGAACATTAAAATAGAGTTTAATAGTGCTTTATTGGCAGAATGGTTTAAAATTTCGAATGTAGGGTTTGATACATACAGTATTGGTGCTAAGATAGTTTTCTCTGGGATAAATGAAAAAACAATCTTTAAGTTTTTAGGGGTTGAACAGAAAAGGGGTAAAATCAGTCACAATGTGTTGTCCCCATTGCATAAATTACTTTATAATGTAGCACGAAGATTCATCTTGCCCCGAAATTCCAAAAGGAGTGAGGTGAGTCTGCGTGATGCAACTCTGATTTATTGCATGGATAATCAAATCAAAATCAATTTTCCATCTTTAATGATTTCGCATTTGTCTGACTGTATAGAAAAGAAAAATGTTGTAGGGTATGGGGGGCTGTTAACTTGGATTTTCCGTAAATTTGGTGTGCCATTGGATGTTACCCAATGGGACCAAATATGAAGATTGGTGCTCGTTGTTTGAAAAACTTGCATTTAAGAGTGACTGATGAGGGGGTATTAATAAATGACTTAGAAGAAGTTGTTTTTGTTGGTTCTGATGATGAAGAAGTAGAAGAAGAAGAAGAAGAGGAGGTTGAAAAAGAAATAAAAATAAAGAAAGAAAAAGGAATTGAAAAAGAAAAAGAAAAAGAAAAGGAAGAAGAAGAAAAAGAAGAAGTAAAACAAGGGCCTGTTCCCAGTGAAGTAGAAAACAAGGGGGAACAGGAAGAGGAGACTAAAGTTGAGGGGGAACAAGGAGAAAAGGAAGGAGATTCCAGTGATGAGGAGGTCGTGATTGCTAAGCTGAGGAAGGGTAAAGCCACTCAGAGGAAGAGTAGGAGGCTTGCTTCAAAGGGTAAGGCAGTAAAGGTTGATGATGTTACTTCAAAAACCATTCCTGAGCCTACTTCATATGACCCTCCTTCTCCCAAGCCAACCACTCCACCACCAACTCAAACCTTATCACCACCTCCATCACCCATTCACTTCACACCACCACCATTTCCATCCTCTCCTGGTGTTGGTTGTGCTGACCCTACTCCTACAGCATCTTCAGACTCCATCCTTTCAAAACTCCTTGATCTACAGTCTCAATTAATTGCATTTCAGGATGAGACTCGTGTCTCGCTAGCTTCAATTGTGGATCAGCTGAACCAAATGGAACAACGCCTTGGTGCCAAGCTGGACATAGTGGAGGTGCAGACTGAGTATATTGATGAAGAGACTGCCCCTTAACCCTCTCCCTCTGTTTTTAAAAGAACTTATTGGTTGTATTACTTAACAAACAATTTCTCTTTACCTTGTACCATCCGGGGTACATTGTAGTTGTAATCTTGAACAATTGCTACTTTTCATTGTTTTTATTTTCTATGGTCTGTGGATATTAACTCTATGCAGGTTTAATCATTGTTCATAGCACTTGCTTTTATTATTGTTGTTTGTTGCTTTCATCACTAACAAATCTATATGGTTTGTGCTGAGATTTGATAACTCCCAATTCTTTTTGATTGATGTCAAAAGGGGGAAGATAAATTATTGCACAAACTTAACAGGAGCAGTGATTACACAGTTACATATCTTGTTGATTTATATTGATTCTTATGAATGCTATGTGTGCTGTGTGCTATGTGTGCTGTGTGCTGCTGTGTTTATATTTATATTTTGTTACTTGGTTACTGTGAATTATGAATTTGCTATTGTTCTCAAGATGATCTTTCTGTTGATATTATTTAACAATGTGTGTTTTATGTTTTTTTTGTGTTTTATGTTTTTTTTGTGTTTTATATTTGTTTTGTTTAATTAGTTATGTTATTATATTAGTTTTTCATAGTTTTATTATATTAGTTATTATGTTAGTTTTATTGTGATTAGTTTTAATTATGTCAGGATATTTATATTATTTTAACTTAGTTTATTTTATTGAAGTTTTAAGTTAATTACTTTGAAAATTTTAGAAAAATATTTGATATTTTAGAGTAAACTGTTTGATTATGAATGCTTGGTAAATTATATTCTAACAAGTTGATTTGCTAAGTTAATTAGAGTTACTTTAATCTCTAGTATGCTCTATGTATTATGTTTTATTCTATTTTGCACTTAAGTTTGTTTATAAAGTTTGCCATCATCAAAAAGGGGGAATTTGTTGGCCTCTTAAGGTTTTGATGATGACTTTACCTTTAATAAACAAACATATTATTAGAGATTGTTTTGTAGGAACATATCCGATTTAATGTGAATCGTTGATGAAGCCTATGACTTGATTCGTGGAAGCTGTACATGTCTCAAATATCCAAGAAGTTGGGCAATGGCTCTGGAAAACAGTTTACTGTTCCTAGGAGTTGAAGTTCTGACGAAGGTTGTAGATGGAGACAGTGTGCTGTTCCTTACGATGCAGGTCTGAAGAAGACATTGACTGGAAGATTACGAAAATTAAGTTTTCTGTTTTTGGTTAATGTAAAAGGTTAAAATTTAATTAGTTGCTTAATTAAATTTATTTATTAATTGGCAAAATAATTTTAATTCGCCTAAAAACATGGAGAAAATCAATTCCTTGTTTATCTCCTATAAACTCGGAATTCAAGAGACTTGTTCTCTACTTTGAATTGGTCTCCTACAATTTAGGATCTCCTTGACCCATGATGTTTTAACCGTGCATACAGCAGTTACATTCCACTCTTACCTTTAACTAACTTCCCGTTTTCTTTGGGAGTAAGTTAGTTATGGAGAACGTGGGATATGTGCAGCTCCTGGAGAACATGGGCTGAGTGCACTGCTTGCTGTTCCCCTTTTAAAAGAGGGAACTTACGGTTCAGATGGGTATGCATGAATTAAGAGTGTCCATCAAGAGGGAGATTTATTTGAGAAAAATATTCTAAGTTTTTAATGCCAATTAATTCATAATATTTTTCTTAAAGCAACTATTTCATTTTGATCTTTATGAATTGGCCTTGTAAAGGGTAATTGAGTGTTATTGTTGTAATTAGACTTGTGGGAAGTCTAAGGGTAGTAGAAGAGAGAATCGTGAGAAGAGAAAGAGAAGGAGAGAATAGAAGAGAGAATTAGGTCTAAGTTGAGAAGCTTTGAGAAAAGCACTTAGAGAATTGAGAAGCTTCAAGTGAATCAAATTATTGTTATGTGTAATTGTAATTGATTGCCTTAACATAGTGAGAATTTTGAAATCCCGGGGGGTCGTGGTTTTTCCTTCTTATTAGGCCAAGAAGGTTTCCACGTAAAATTCTTGTCTCCTTTATTATTTCTCTTTTCGTTTTCAAGTTTAAGTTTTGTTCTTTACTTGATACAATTCCGCAAAAAGTTGAGCAAAAAATCTTAAACTAACAACACAACAATTCACCCCCCCTCTTGTTGCATTCGATCATCTATTAACATTCCTACATTCAGTAATGTCTATAAGTCGGACCCCTTGAGAGGCGTCCCATATTCAAATTTATTTTAAGTCACCACGAATTAGTGACATCCACAAGTCGGACCCAAAAAGAGGGGTTAAATGTCAAAATTATGTCAAGTAAAAATCTCGCCCATCAGTAACATCGATAAGTCGGACCCCTAGACTGGGGTCCAAAAATCAGAGTTGAATTAAGTTAAAAGCAATGTTCTTTATTAATCAGGCAAGTATCAGGGACATCCATAAGTCGGACCTTTAGAATGGGGTCCCAGGTTCAAAAGTTATTCTAAGTAAAATTTTGCTTGACGTCTCCTGTTCGTGACATCGACAAGTCGGACCCTTAGAATGGGGTCCCAAGTTTAAAAATTTTCTAAGTAAATTTCAATTTCACCCGGCCGTGGCATCTATAAGTCGGACCCCTAGATTGGGGTCCCAAGATCGAGTTTGTTCTAAGTTAATTTTCGACCGCATCACTCCCCGCTTTTTGGTCGAAAGGAGCCGCGACCTGTGAAATAGAATCGGAAGTACTCCAAACACAGCACAATATATTGAAATCAGGAATAATCATTGATCATACGAATAATTCGGAACAAAAATATGATTCAATTCAAAATTACAAAGTTTCATCACAAATGTCAAGTCTACATTACAAAAATATCAAATGTCATCCAGGAAGGCGTCTACATCTCCCTCAGGATCTTGAGGCGGTGGTTGAGGGGACCCGGCCACTCCCTCGCCAAGGCTCGGAGTGAAGCTTATAAATTCTTCAATATCAAACGGCTCCACTTCGATCTCGGATAATTCCCTGGATAAGCCTTGGAGGTTTTTGCCCTCGTCAATCAACAGATTGGATAAATCCAAATCAAGGCATAATGCCTCCTTTTCAGCCGCAATGTCCACTCTCTCCGACCACTCCCTCGCCTCCTCCACGTCCCAGTGGGGGTCCACCAGCACCGCTGACTCCCGCTCCAAAATCGGAGCTAAGTTAGCCAAAGCTTCGTCTCCCTTTTGATTTGCCTTTTGTTGTAGAGAATCGAAGTCGACGCCTAACTCCGCCGTAGCCAGACGGAATTTTTCGTCACTAATCATGGAACCGGCGCCCACCATTTCCACGGTCAGAGCCCCTAAGAAACTTGACGCCTCAGGCTCGTCCGAGGTCAACCAATCCCTTGCTATCCGCGACTTCCTCCCCAGGCAAAGCTTGTATATTCTCGCCGCGGATAGCAAGGATTGGAATTTATCCGAATCATCCGACACTTGATGCAGAAGTGACTGACTTTGTCGAACCAGCCTGGCATGAATGTTCATCAGGTGCCCGATTTCGTGGCCGAGGGTGGCCGACAGGTTTGAAGTCGCGTCTAGAATACCGACGGTCCCCTCTAGCTGCTTCCTGGCCTTCTCTCGCCATTGTTCTGTTCTGACTAAGCGCTCTTTTAGTTCGACGCACTTAGCCAGCTTTTCTCTTAAGACCGGCAGCTCCTCAAGATCCTCCCTCAGCCTCTTCAGCTCCTCCTCCTGTTCGTTGCAGTGCGAGGTGAGGGCTGTAACCGCCTTGAATTATGAAGGCAAACACTAACTGGAATTTAGTATTAATCAAGCGGAAGCTTACTTTTGCCAACACAATTAAGGGGTTACTTAAAGGTCAAACCAATATCCAAGCAATATAACGGAAGTCATAACTGTCCAAAATATAGGAAAATTACAACCAAATCGAAATAAGTCCAAAGTTCAAATTACATCCTTAAATTAGTCTAAATCTAAACTAATAGTCTCTCTAATAAAATAACGAGATCTAAACAAAAGGGGAGTCATACTCCAACTCAGGTTAATCTTCCGCTCGCATATCCATTCTCCGTAGAGGTGCCATAGGGTTTTACTCTAAAAACAAAACCATTGGAAAAACATACAAAGCATAGTATCAGTAAAAAGGCTGAGTATAAACACACTAGTGTCCGTCAAACAAGTTATTGAAACCCTTTTTTTTTGAGTAAATTCATGTTGAAATATGCTTTTTCATTTGATAAATCATATTATGATTCAAATCCAGTTCAATGGCTCTATATTCATTTCAAATTCTCATTTTTCATCATAAATCATAAGATCTCAATGGATCCAAATCAATTTCAAACTCATATCATAAGTTTACATGGGTACTCTGTGAGTCATCCTGTGACTCGTTTGGTAGTCGGTCTACCGTCCGCGACATGTCCGGCAAGTGTAACACAATGGTATTGTGAACAATACGCGCTCAGCATTGGTGAGCCGTTTAATCATGCACACAACATTTGTTGTGGCATATGTACCCGCCATTTAGGCTAAAACATTTTTTTGTACATAATATATATCTTGTAATTTTAATAGCATTTGAAAGTCAAAAATATCAACTTTTTCAATATGATAAACATCTTTTATTTGCACATAGCAAAACATACTTTATTTGCGACTTAGCAAAATCAAATCATAATATTTCCCACATGGCTAAAACATGCTTAGCATAATCATATCATTAAACATAACCTTTGTATTATATTGGGGCATCACTAGCATGTATGGAAATGCATCGTAACAAAAAGTAATTAAAGTTCAATACAATGTTTTTTTTAAGGAAACCACTAAAATGTTTCGTTTCAATCCTTCTTAAAGTAAATATAACTTTAAAGGGTTTTGAAATTCATTCAAAACAACTAGAATATGATTCATAAGTCTATAAAATCATTACAACAGAAGATTTCATAAAACACTATTTTCTTAAATACGAGATAGTTTTGCCGGTAATAAAATCGATAATTGATTTACAAAGTAAATATTAATTCTCCAACAAGGCCCAAATTAATCAAGTCATTATAATATCTTATTTAAAATGAATTTAAGGTTGTCCCATCAGATTATAATTGGTTATGCGAATTTTATAACGATCTTACAATTACTTTCGACAATTTGGGTATTTACCGTTATTTAAATGGTGTCTTAAATCCGTAAAATTTATAAACCATCTAATTTAAACTTAATGTATACTATGAGGCAGTAGGTTATTAATATAATTATAAATTTTTTTATATAGGTCTATTTTTACCCAAATTTAATTAACAATATTACACTTTTTAATAAATAAACATTGTCTATTAATTTGATAAATTAGTAAATAATTAATAATTTATTATATAAAATTATACCAGAGTTCCAGAAGTCATATAATATGTTTATTAGGCTATTTGAACTTATAAAACTCATGTATGATGTTTTATTATTTTGTATAGACATTTTATCGATAAATAGGATAAAATATGTTTAAAATTATTTGAGTCCAAATAAAATATTATAAAAAATTATATGATATTCCAGAAGCTATTTTAAGGGGTATAAAATTTTAAATAACCATTAAAAATCATGTGGGGTATTTTTAATAATTAATATTGTTATTTTACCGATAAATCGAATAAAATTTATTTTAGTCCATATATGGTCACGAAAATCCATATAAATTTTTGAACATGTATCTACTGTTTATATAAGTGTCTCATAAAATTTTCATGTCCAAAAGACGTCATTTAGTATTTATTTTATATTTTACCGTTTTCAAACTTACCGATTATTAATAACCGAGTAAAAATTATTAAGGTCCTTAAATGTCAACGAAACCTTTCCAAACTTTTACCAATTTTAGCTACTTTCTATATGAGTATGTGATAAATATTTCAAGTCCATATGTCTTTGTTTGGTAATTATTTTATATTTTACCATTTTACAATTTACCGTTAAACAATTTAACGATTATTCAAACATAATAAAAAAAAATTCCAAACTAAATATATTCTGGCCAAATCTTGTTGGAGACATTATAGTATGTTTTTATTAATTATTTTTGATGATGAAGAGTTCATCTAATACCATGTTTTATAATAAGAGTATTTAACACTTTAAAATCCCTTAAAATATCAATTTAACGAATAATCTCAACAAAAAGTATCCAAGAAATTTTCTTAACATATAGATACTGAAAATTTCTTTTAAAATGAATTTCAAATATTTTCAAATTCATATAATCATTTCCATCACAATAACTTTCACAAAGTAGTGTTAAACATGCCTTTAAATATACAATAATTTATAAAATCAACATGCATGATGCCCACAATAATAATACATGTAATAAATTATTCCATACTCAAATTTATCATTTTGACATCATTTTTCAAGATTTAAGAACTTCTCTTTGGGAATTTTTTTTTTTTAAAAAAAAAAAAGTTTATACACAAACTTTCCCAACTTGTTCTTAAATCCTTTAAAAATCACCCCATGTGACATACCTCGACTCTAAGCCTATATAATTATTCCGTAAGCTCCTACGCGTTCTTAGAAGCGGTTCTAACTTCGGGTCCTTGCCCTTCAAGTCTCAATTCCAACTCTTCAACTAAACATATTGCATTCATCCAAAAATCAATAATAATTTTGGATTTCTAACATGCACTTAATTTTTCCAAGTTAGAGTTGTTAGACTAATACTTGTGATGATTTTAATATATTTGGAGTATACTTATTATGTTGAGCAACATACTTAGTTAAGTCCCATAATTTTATTTGAATCCTTTAAGTAACAAAATTTATATGTTTGTGGAAATACATTTTCTTACTTTCTATTATGGCCTATTTTTATAAATTTATAAGTGATGATTTTCTTAGTTTAGAGATAAAATACTCATTTTATAATGATCTTAGTTTATAGAAAGATTCATGTAAAAAAAATGTTTTACATGAACAAGTTTTAACAAAACTAGTGGAATAAAGAAATGAACATAACTTACTCTATACTTGGTGGATTTCTTCAAGTTTGGTGTCTATGGAAAGCTCTTAAGATGAAGATTATTTTTATGGGAGATTTGAGTTTATAAACATAAATTTTCAGAAGTTTTAGATGGGTTTTTGAAGAAGATTTGATGAGAATATAAGGTGTTTTTGCTAGGAATTGTAAGATTGAACTTCAACTTTGCTTATGAATGAAATAAGGAGTAAAATAAAGAGTGAAAGAAGGTTGATGGAGCTGAAAATATGGACAGCAAATATGTATTGATTTATTATGTTTGCATGCTTGTTATGATGGTGTTTTTGGGTAAGAACAATAGGGGCTTTGGGTAGAGAGTTTGGTGGAGTGTGCAAGTGAGTTTTGGGGCTAAAAGAGGGCTAGTATGACAGCTAGGGGCTGCTATTTTGGGGCTGGTTTGAGGTGATTTATGTCCCCAATTTGGTCTAATATGGTGTAAGAAAGGTTTATCTAAGATAGTTTAAGGTTTGGGTAAAAATTGTTGTACATGTAACAAGTTATGTAACTTGTACTTCATGTTTAAAAATCACTTGTATATGTGTGAAATATTTAATTTACTCCCATCATGGTTACATAATATGCTTGGGTAATAAATTAAAATTTTTTTTTTCGAACTGTTATGGGTAGTTGCTCAACTTTAAGTTTAACCTCCAAAGTTCACGTTACTTGTCACGATTCATAATCATGTTACGAATTAACAAGTTTCTAATCATTGTAGAGAATTTTCAAATTACTACCATCACTAATTAAATTATAATTAGTAACGAACAAATATATAAGAAAAATTAGGCGCTAAAAACGACTAATGAAATCCCCTAATAATACGACTGTTTCAAGGGCCGCCAGGGTTTCTCTGTCCACGGCACTCTAACGGCTGAGATTCAACTCGAACGATAACCTCAAGTATGTTTGCCCAAAAAGAAATCAAGTCAGTAGATTATCCAGCCCTCCTATTCAATAGAGTATGAAAAATGTAACGTCATACCTCAGCCGCCGAGGCCTGGAGTTGGCGAACCCTGTCGATAGGAGGCAGGGAATCCAGATGATCGACGTTCTTCCTGCTGATCAGATGGGATGTCGCCCTATTAAAGCGGGTGATCATACCCTTGTGACCCAGTTCATTGAAGAGGGTATCGTGCTGGAAGGGTAAGACTTCCCTGCAGCGATACACCTCCTCTATCTGCGGCTCCGGGGCCGTTGATGATTCCCCGACCTTCTCCTTGCCTTTATTGGAGATGGGAGCCTCTATCGGGGGAATCGACGTCTCCCCTTCCGCCGACCTCGCTTGTAGAGGTACGGCTGTACGTATAGTATTCTCGGAGGCCCTTTTTAGCCGCGCTCTCCCTATGGGAAGAAGAGTCTCTCTTTCTTTTTCTCTCCTTCCACTCTTCTTTTTCCTTGTTTCCCTCTTCTTAGAGGGGATTACCCTCTGAGAGTTATCGGGAATATGGACTCTCTTCCTCTCCTCGAGGAGACGGAGAGCCTCCTCTTCCCCAGGCACCTCGTCCAACCCTTTTTCTACCGTTGCCGAGTACTACAAGAGAAAATGTTAGAAGAATTTAAATAAATCCCTCATAGTTCGAAAAATATATGGATTTATACCTTTGGAGGAAGAGGTAGAGGTGTTTCCGCGGGCCGTTGAGTGGCCCCCTGAGCAAATCGCATTACACTGAATTTCTTCATGAGTTCTGGATTTTTTGCTCGTAAGTTTTCCTTAGCTATCCCTGAAAAATCAAGAGTTAGAAACAAGTAGACATACCATAAAAACGGGAAGGAAGAAATCCGACGACTCTTACTCCGATCAATAGCCAGGCTGATGCCGGATGCTGAGAGGAGGTTCTCATTCTCCAACTCAGGAAGACCCGGTATCCAGTTGAGTTGGACATTCATGGGTTTCCTCCCCAATTGAACGTCCATCTTTGCATACTCTACGATCACCGCATCATTAAAAGAACATTGCGGGATCCCGTTATTAAAACCCGAAAGGTTGGGTTTGATGTCAAAGGAGGTCTTAATATTCCACCCTCCTAAACTGTATAGATAGGCGAACTTTGTCCTATATCCCTTTTGATTGTCAGGGAGGTCGTGGACTATCTTCAGCCCACAACGATGTGTGAAGGTTATCCAGCCACAGCCGTAAGATTGAGAATTGCATAGGCGGGCTCTAAATATATACCTAAAGGGTGTAAGTGTTGGTGGCACGGCCAAAACTTTGCACAAGATCAAAAACACCACCATACAACCCCATGCGTTAGGGTATAATTCAGGCATTGAGACATTCAAAAAATCTAATACTTCCCTAAAAAATGGATGGAGAGGAAACCTAAGTCCTAACTCAAAAGAAGAAAAATATACGGCTATACAGTGTGGGGGAGGAAACCTAACGGTGTCGTAATTCCCCGGGGTAATAATGTTGAGGTCATCTTTCAAACCCTATTTTTGAGAGATGGCTTCCCGACGCTTGTCTAAGTCTCTCTTGGTTTCTAAATCTATGAAGTAGTTAAGGGGACCGCCGCTTGGAATGTAAAATGGAGGAGGAACCGGCGCTGCGCTCTCCCTTCCTGAGGAATCGGATGATCCTTCGATGTTTTCCATATCTACATACAATAACCCTTCTAGGTCAGGATTTATTCGCGGCAAGTAATTGGGGAAGAAAGCAACGCTCACTTCCCAAGGAGCAGTTTTGATTAACTCCGGAGGATATACAGGGGATACAGATGACTCATCCCAGGCCTTTATTGGTTCATAATGAGGGGTAATTCTCACCGAACTACTATCGTCCGAATCATTCATTAGCAACCCCTCTTTATTAAAGCGTCTACATGCTACCAAAGGAATTTCCGTCGGGTTAGCCGAGTTAATGTCAAAGTTAGCTATTGTCTCATGAGTAGCCGCGACATCCATATTAATGATAGTCATAAAATAGTAGGCGAAACTTGTAAAGGATAATGACTAATTTCATAAAACTAATTCAACTTTAAACATTTAAGAACTTGAAGAACAGTTTGAAGAATAATTTGAAGAAATTCAAGAATTTGAAGAAAGATTTGAATACCTTGAAAAATTTTTGAAGATTTGTCAAAAGTTTGATGAAGTTCTGTCAGAATCTTTGAAGATCTTCGAGAAATTTGTCAGAAGTTTGAAGAAGGGTTGAAGGTTGTCAGAGCGTTTCTCTCTACTTTCTCTTTCTAGCGATTTGAAGAAAAAGGGATTTAATGAAGATTAGGTGAGAAGGAACAGTTCTAACAACCCTATTTATTGCAGCAATAAATGCTCAAACATCAAACCTGAACATCCCTTGAACGAAAAGTGGAATCCCAAACTAAAACCGAGAAGTCGACAAGTCGGACCCCCAATGAGGGGGCAAACATCGAAGATTTGTCTAAGTGTTCTTATCTATGTCCGTGAAGTCGACTAGTCGGACCCTTAATGAAGGGGAAATATTGAAAATTTATTCTACGTGTCAAACCTTGATTATAACTGGGGAGTCGATAAGTCGGACCCCCAAGATGGGAGAAAATGTCAACAGATTCTCTAAGTTATTAAATTTTCTTTTGAAGCCGTAGAGTCGATAAGTCGGACCCTGAATCATACTCTAAGAAATAGAAATATGAGGGATGTCCGTATGATCGATAAGTCAGACTCCCAGGTGCTTCCAGCTATGGTGTAAAAATTCTAAGTATGGGAGAAATTCTTTCATTTTTCCGTATTATCGAAGACACGGACCTATATGATCATTCCGTGTCCTGGAAGAAAAAAGGGGCGTGTTAGAACGAAGAGATAGATTCCAAGTCTTTTTGACTTTCCGCAACATCCATAAGTCGGACTCCCCTAAGTCCCTCAGTGAAGAATAAAAAATCTAAGTATAAATTTAAGCCGCGTCTTCAACACACTTGACTCAGTTGTCTGGCGAGTCAACTGATTCATACCGCGGTATGATACCTTCCCTTGATTCCACGGCTTATAACACGCCAACAAGAAGGAAGATAGATCAACAAAACCGGCATCTTGTCCATGAGGTCTATAAGTCGGACCCGCTTTAATGGTGATCTCGTTCAAAGATATTCAAGTCCCTGAAGAACTGTATGGTCGACAAGTCGGACCCCCCTTGGGGCTATCTTGTTCCAAAATATTCTAAGTATTGGGGCTTCCGCGTCATCAATGAAGCGTGAACCAGGATCCAGCCTCCGCAACTATAATCCTGCTGCTAAATAATACAGATGGATAGGGATATCCCGCGGCATGCTTCAAGCCGCGGCTTGACTGACGTTATTTATTTTTCTTGGAGTATCTCATGCGGTTATTTTGAAAAGGCCATAACTTTTTCGTTACAACTCGGAATTCGGCATGTGAACAGTCGAATTAAAGCTTACGAGTCCAATTTTCGGGATCCGCCTAAAGAGCTGCCAAATAATGCTTACCGTTTCCGCAAAAAGAAAGATACTTCGAGCCATCAGGGTTGCCTTTCTCATATCATCCTTCGTGCGTGGGGCTAAATGCCAGGGTATCACCTACTTAATTTATTTATTTTAATTACTAATGTCATATTACCTTAATAACCTTTGACCTTTTAGATTGACCTTGACTTGTAGTCAATGGGCCTTACCTGGATTCTCTCAACTCTTCAGTTGGCCCATAAGTAAGTGACCCACACAAAACCCTAACTCCCTCCAGGAAAATAACCTCCAGATTGACCATACTTCCCACTCTCCCCTCATTGCTTGGTTCTTCTTCTTCCATGGCTGACAACTGCCCATTACCCCCATGATAGTCCATCTCTTCTCATAAATAACTTCCTTCTTCACTACTATAAATAGAGGCCAACATTAGAAGGGGAGAGATCATCTGAAAATAATCCTTTTAAATATCCTTACTCATACTCTACTTCATTAGCCTACCAAAATTTAAGCAATATCAACCTCGATATCTTAATTCTTACATTCTGTTATAGTCGAATATCCAATAATCTCATATCAACGTTCTAACTTGAGCGTCGGAGGGGTTTTCCGGGAGATCAGCCCCCGGACAAGGCTAACGCTTTGTGTTGCAGGAATTCAGGTCGCTCCCTTCCACGAATCGCCGCTCCTGATAACGCTTCTACTAACGGTATTTCAAGTGTTTTCCACTTCCTCGTTTCATTAACGAAACAATATTCAAACAAGTAAAATTAAAAATTAATTTAAAGTAAATAATTATTCATATTCAAACAAGTAAAATTAAATATAAATTTAAAGTACATTATTGTTCAAGAATAGTTATATATCTAAACTTAAATAAAAAAATAAGTGTTAAGAACCACAATGTTGTCTTCTAGCTACCATTAAACTTGCAGTGATGTTATTACGAACCTTTGTCATTTCATTAGTACCCGCACGATTAACATTTTGATCGAAAATACATTCCACATTTGAAAATGCTTCTGGAGGAATGAAATTTGGATTTCGATCAATGATCCAAAATGTCGGGTCAATGATTTTACTTAATCTAATGTAATTATAGAAAGCAAATGTAGCACAAATTATTCTACTTTGGTCTTGTGGTGAATATATTGCCATTTTGCTAAAATCTTCCCCCTTGCCTTTAAAACACCTAATGCCATTTCTATACGACTTCTTAATAATGAATGCGATCCATTTAAAAAATTTCTCGAGGTCCTTTCGGATTTGCACCATAAATCTCTGAAGCATGATATCTTATATTATGATAAGGTATCAAGAACCCTTGCCTTTCAGGATATCCTTTATCAGCTAGGTAATATTTGCCTAATTATCTAAATTATATTATTAACAATATAATAATAAATAATCATACTAAACTAAATTTGACTTCAAATAAAAATTGAATTTAGATAAATAATATTAATAACAATATAATAATAAATTAAATATAAAATTTTAGCTAGGGGAGCTATTGGAAAGTTTAGACTTGGGTTTCCATTTCTATCAAGAAAGATACGAGAATCATGAGTTGATCCCTCCCATCCACTTTATACATATGTCAAAAGCAGATCAAAATCACACAACGCCAGTACATTGATGGTGGGTGTTCCGTTCCTTCCTCTAAAACGTAATTGATTTTCCTCACGAATTATGACATCTATATGAGTACTATCAATTGCTCCAACGCAATAGTAAAATTCAATAACGTTATAAAGATATATTGCTATAATGTATTTGGCATGTATTTGGATCAATAAGAAGTTACCTTAAAATGAGGCATGTATTTGGCATCATTTCTAATCTATGTAGGCACTTCATTAAATTTAGGATCTCTTAGTTTAATTATGTCTCTTGAAAAACCATCCATGACGTTTAAAACTTCTTTAAAAACTCTACAAACAGTTTCACTAGAAAACTGTTCTTGGACATCCCGGTTTGATGCTCCCTTACTAAGGATCCGAACAAATAAACCAATCTTCTCCAAAGTTGATATGTTTCTTGAAGGAAGCAAGCCATAATTGCTTTCTAGATCCGTACATAAGTGGCGGAAAGTACTTTGTTTCATTCTCAACATATTAAAACAACGCTTTTTATTGCTATTCAGCAACTCTTATATCCATTTTTCTCCAGTTTGAAAAGAAGTCATGCATGGCTCTTGTGTATGTGCTTGACATAATAAATAGACATATAACCAATACCACAAGCTATCGAATCCCAAAATTCATTATTCTTACGCCTCTTATGGATTCTATTTTGTATAATATGCAAATCCATGCTACAAAAATGTTTATTATAAGAAAATAGAAAGATATAAGTCACTTTCACATTACAAAATAAAGTTCTTCACAAAAGATACATTACCATAAACTAGCTAGGAATAGTTCATTTAACAAAAGGCCAGCACAAGATGTATTAGTATTAGCTAGCTAATTATAGTTCAAATAACTAAAGGTTAACAGAAGATTAGCTTAAACTAGCTTGATACGAAGCAAGGTCAATTGTAATGTTAAAATAGCATCACCCTCATTTTCCCTTGACATACATGTAATAAAACCAATGAAGTCTAGCTTCATCACTTGGAAGACCATCAAGAATTGTTCTCTTTTGAGGATCCTCAATCATGGTGCAAGAAAAATAAAATTCAAGAGTACATGGAGTCAAACCAGGCAAGGATTATAATTTTGCTAGAGAATCTGCAAGTGTAATAGAAGAATTAGACAATGTACGCGCCTTGAGATCAATTAATTTTACATCTTTGATGTTCCTCTCTGTGATAACTTGAACCATAGCATCTAAATTCTTCATCAACATTGTTAATCCTCCAACTCTTCTAAAAAATTTCGACTTCGAACTATAACATTTGAAAAATTAATAATTTAAGACAAATAATTTTGAGAAAATTATTAATACGAGAATAATTTTAAAAATACATAATCTAAATATATTCTCAACTAAATTTCTTCTCTCTTTCCCTTTTCTTTTATTTCGATTAAAATACCCAAACCCTTCCCCTCTCTTTGAACCCAAAAATCAGCCAAACCACACTCCTCATTTGAACACATCAAAACCCAAGAACACCTTCCTTCTCGCCATTTCCTCTAAAAATGGCTGATTTCTTGCTTGAATTCTGCTACAGTTGAGCAACTTTCTTCCTCATTCAATCCATTGATTTTCGATTGCAACTCTCCTAATCTTGATCTGAATTTTCAAAGAATTCAGCCCTAACATAGCCTCCTTATTTGAAGCTTTCCTTCGAAAAACAGCAATGGCTAGATTCACACCTTCTTCGTCCTCTGACCTTCAAAAAATGCATCAGGATAACATTTTGCTTCTTCAGCGTTGAATCGTGGGAAGGAATAAGTGTGTTCATCCTCAATCTTGACTTTTAAAGGTAAATTAAAAATGGTCCTTCATCATAGATCTGTTTTTTTTTCGATTGTTGAACATTTGATACGGTTTACTATGGTTTTCGAGTTCAATTCCATCATCTTGTTCCATTTATTTTGTTGATATTCAGTCTTCTATTGAAAACCTAATTTCCGTCCGTGCGTGTAACTACAATCCTAGTCTTTCATCTTCCCTCTGATTTTCGTTGAGCATACATGGATTGAAGCACTTCGTCACCTACAATCGGGACCGAAAATACGACCATTATTGATTATAGAACCGGACTTTTCTTTGTCCAGTTGCAGCGAAAGTGAGGTAAGGTTTACACTCACCTTTTTTCTTGATTTTTATTTTAACCACTTCTTTTATTAACATATTGTTAGTGTCCTTAGGTTATTTCGGATACTTATTTTATGCTATGTACCAAACCTTTAGATATAAGTGAATCTTGAGAAATTGTGTGAACAAGATAAGCTTGTATATTGAGGAATTTGGAGAAATTTATAACAATTAGTGAACTAAAGGAATTAGTTGATTTCAAGATGTAATTTCATTGTAGATAGAAACAAGAGAATTTTGATAATGATATATGTTACCAGCTAAATCTTGGAGTAATGGTATTAAATTTAAGAAATATGGTGACTATATAATTTGTTGATAATACTTGCTTAGTTATTTAATTATGCATATTGAGGAATAGTAGTGGTGAATAAATAACATTAGATAATGACCTTGTTCAGAAATAACTGAAAATGATGAAAAATGGGGTAATTGGTGATCTTGATTGGAATATAGGATCCTTAGAATGGCAAGTTGAAATAACTATTTTACTTGTGATTGGAAATGAAAAAGAAATTATGGAGATTTTTAATCTTGAATAGAAGGTGAACAATTGTAGATAGCGGTTACAAACCTTGATGGTATATTTGGGAGCTGGATTAGAACATTCATAATTTTAGTAGTTGGATATGTTAGAATATAATCTTTGATTAAGTCGCAGTCTTAGGAGGAGGTGAAATAAGTTATATATAGATCTAGATTGTAGTAATATAGATCTAGATTGTAGTATCGAACGCTCCTTCGTGATGTTGTGATTTATTATGTTTCAGGAGATGATATCATTGAGGAACCTTTCTAGCGATCACGGAGAACCAGATTTAGCTCCTTGAAGCCCTTTTTGGTGAGTAGTAGCAGTCCATTAAAGGGTTTTGCCAGAATATAGTTTTGAAATTGTTTTATTAAAGTTGTGAATTTTATAATGTTGAGACAGATTTGTTATGAATGATTATGTTGATGTTGATATGGTCAGTGGATCGGGCTCACGAGCTGGTCATTGACGGAGTAGAGGAAAAATCTCCCTTACTCCCCATTTTGAGGTGAATTGTCATTCAAATATTAACTAGTCTCACTCGAGAGTGAGATAGCCTTAAAGCTTTGGATGTTCCTCTTAACTAGACTCCCTGTGCGCACATAGATCTAGAAAACTGATGTTGCTTTTAAACCTATGTTTTGAATTACTATGTTTTGTTTTAGATTGTTACTTCTCATTTAGTTTAAGCTGACTCCTGTTGTTTCCATCTTTTAGATTGTTTACAGATCGAAACCGGTCGGGAACGATGGGTTAGCGGTGATGAATAGAGTTCCATATATGTTATATTGAGCTGAGCACGTGAGAATTTGTAGTTTTATATTAGGCTTTGGCAAATGTATATTAGACTAGACTGTATTGGTTATGTTGGACTTTTATAGTTACTTTTATGATTACTTTATGTTTTAGAATGATGTTTGGATTGAGAACTAGTTGATTTAGCTGCTATGTTTTAGAACTAATGACCCCTTTGTTCAAGTTTTGGAATTGAGATTTGAGTTTCTTAGGAAATAAATTCCGTGATGACTTTGTTTACTCGGTCAACGATAAGTTGAGTTGTTATTAGAACTCTTATTGCTTACACAAGCTTTAGTCTCAGATACTCGCTTCCTCTCTCCAACTTCTTGTTCTATTTTTTGAGGAGATGGGTAAGGGGGAAGGAGTCGAGTTATCATCATTCCAAACTTCTTGCCATTCCTTATTTGTTTGGTTATTGTCAAAAGCATTACTTCCACTCCATAGATCATCATATTCAAGAGATGTATTACTAATATTTAAATTTGGAAAAGGGATATAAACTGTATCATTTTCACATTGAGTGGGAGTAAACTTTAGCACTCGTGCAACCGAAACACCAAACAATTGCTCCATCTTTGACTCTAGCTTAGGTTTAATCCCTTCTTCTTGGCAAGCTTTAAAGTGGATATTTTTCTATAAAGTATAAAAAACTTTTCATGATTCCTACCTAATCTCGTTTCTTTTCCTTTCAAAGCTTTCCAAAGGCTCCAATGACTTTTCATCCAATCCTACTTGTTCTTAAAGCTTACTCTTGTTATATGCTAAGTTGGTCTTTTTTGAAATTTCTCTTCAATTATTTTCCATGAGATCCTTTGTGAGATTGTTGCACCGATTTTTCCCTTACTTTTTTCAATACATTGGATACAAAAATAAAAAAAATAAAAAAAATGTGCACATTTTCTTTCAACCAATTAACATGATTCACATCTTTCTCCTCACCTTCACATTAGCTTTTTCATTTTCCTTTACCATTCTTGGCTTTGGTGCCATATAATTATGATAAACCATAGTATAATGAAAATACTTAAGCATTTCTTTTAAATATGATAAACCTTAATCACATATTAAGAAGGAAGAACAAATCAAGTAACTAGCTATTTTACCTCAAAAAAAAAAAAAAGCAAACAAATGACATTATTATTCATTCAATTAATAATACATTTGGACTCCTTGTAAAACTATTTACGGTAAATTACAATGAATTTCTTAAATATGATCAGTATAACAATATAGCATCAGATCTACTCCAAACAAGAATAAACTAAAAAAATGCTAACCTAGTATAAAATGACATTATTATGCTATGACAAAAAATAAACAAAAATAATTCAAAGAAATAGCTAAAAGATGATTATTATCATAACAAAAAGAAAATTTAGAAAAAAAAAATAACTAACCTGGTATGCTATTGTCTTCAGTCAATCTACAAAAGCTTTGCAATCATCTAATTTAACACGCTCAATTTTTCAGCGTGTTACATTTTAGCTCATTTGTAACAATCAGCTCTCTCAACAAGATCTTTTTACCAAAGACTATTTTTAGCTTGGTTGACTTAAGGAACCAACTAATACTACCAACCAGCTAAAAATACACCAACCTACTGATTTATCAAACACCCTCATTAATTTGGACAACGACAAACGATATTCGCTCCAATTTAATCAAGTGTCTCATTTGATAATGCATAAATTTTCAAAAAATGGGAAGAGACCATGTCAGGAACTTATTTTCGAATTTTTTTTTTAGAAATTATATAGAAAGGTGAGTGTGAGGTAAAAATATTTGCAAAAATAAGTTTATAACAAAAACATTGTTTAAGACAACAATTTCATAAGCAAATGGGTAGGAAAGCTAAGTTTTGGGTCACCAAGGGAAAAAACGTTTCACTAAACCGAAGATAGTGTTTTCATAAGCTGTACTTTTTTCTGTGTATTTTTTGTAGTGTCAACTTTTATGCATTGAAATAGCTACTGTGCATAAAACAATGAAAACTTGCATAAACAGCAAATCGAGGCTTGTGTGCTGCTGTACGTGCTGGCTATAAGGGTTGCTCGTCTGGTGGCTGTCGGTGGTGGTGATGACCCTAGGAAGGCAAAAGTGAGGCCAACATAAGAGAAAGGGCGGTTTTGGGCCAGTTAAAGGTGCTAAACCGCCTAGGGCCCCCAAAATAGAGGGGCCTCATATATTTAACGCTTCAATATACATATATTATACTCTATAGCATTTTAGCAGGGGAAAAGGAATTCGAAACTACGGAATCTCATTTTCACGAAAATAATGTGAATGTTTTGCAATAATATTGCCCCCAAAAAAAATAATTCCCACTTAGGTATTATCAGAAAGTATTTCCCATAATACCGTCCACGTAGGATAGGTTAAAAAAAAAATGAAACAAACCGCCACTTAAATTGGCGGTTTTATAGCTGTACAAAACCCCAGCTTCTGTTCTAATTTCTTCACTTCATTTCATTTGCTTCCTTTTGTAGTTGCTGCCGGTTCTTCTTTAAAAAAAAAATTCTTCAATCCTTTTTTACTTCACATTCACAATTCCTCTTATTCAACTAAATTAATCAACTACATTCTCATCTTCTCCTTCTTTACTTGTTCATTTTTGTTGGTCTCTTAAGGTTTTGATGATGACTTCACTTGTAAATAAACAAACATATTTTTAGAGATTGTTTTGTAGGTATATATCCGATTTAGTTTGAATCGTTGATGAAGCCTATGACTTGGTTCGTGGAAGATGTACATGTCTTAATATGTCCAAGATGTTAGATAAGTGTTATAATGTTCAAAGTAGACGTACAGTCTACTGTTCCTAAAATGAACATTCTGACTGAAGTTGAAGCTGGAGACAGTACACTGTTCCTACGTAGCAGGTCTGAAGAATAGCATCGATTGAAAAATTGCGAATTAATTATTTTCTGTTTTTAAGTTGATGTAATGGTTTAGAATTAATTTAATTGCTTAAATTAATTAGTAAGTTAATTGGCAAATCTATTTTTAGGTTTTCTAAAAATAGCCCAAGACTTTTTCTTGATTAGATTTAGATCTCCTATTTTTTAGGATCTTATGTTTTAAACTCCTATGCTATTTTTAGCATTAAGGAAACTGATTTTTCCTTGAGCAAATAACAGCCGGACACTTTCATAATTCCACCACCTTTTGTTTTGAGAACGTGGGGGTAGTGGAGGTATGTGTGAGATAGTGGACGTTATGCTTATGGTAACTGCTGGCTGTTCCCTCTATAAATAGAAGGGACTTTGCTCGAATCAAAAATCAATCCTTTTAGGATTCAAGAGTGTCCATTAAAGGGAGATCATCTTAAGAAAAATATTTTCAGTTTTCCAATGCCAATTAATTTATTATATTTTTCTTAAGTAATTATTTTAATTCTTATCCTCTTGAGAAATGGCCTTGTAAGGGTTGATGTGATTTGTTGTAATTAGACTTGTGGGAAGTCTAAGGGAATAGAGAAGAGAAATGGCCTTGTAAGGGTTAATGAGTGTTTTGTTGTAATTAGACTTATGGGAAGTCTAAGGGAATAGAGAATAGAAACGTGAGAAGAGAGAGAGAAGGAGAGAAGAGAAGAGAAGAGAAGTGGGCCTAAGTAGAGAAGCTTTGAGTAAAGCATTTAGAGAATTGAGAAGCTTCAAGTGAAGCAAACATTGTTTTGTGTAATTGTAACTAATTGCCTAAACATAGTGAGAATTTTGAAATCCCGGGGGGTCGTGGTTTTTCCTTCTTATTAGGCCAAGAAGGTTTCCACGTAAAAATCCTTGTCTCCTTTTATTATTCTTTTCGTTTTTAAGTTTAAGTTTTTGTTCTATACTTATTATAATTCCGCAAAAATTAGAGGCAAAAATCTTAAATCTACAACACAACAATTCACCCCCCCCTCTTGTTGCTTTCGATCATTCATTAGCATTCCTACAATTTTCATCATCATTTAAGGTATTAATATAAACCCTAATTTATTTCAATTTGCAAATTGAATATTTTGTTCATTATTGTTGTCATTTGAAGTTATAAATACATTGATTGTTTGTTACATTCTCTTGAATTCATGGTTTAAGCTTACATTTTACACATTTGTAGTTGAATTTTATGATTTGGTTTGTATGCATATAAAGTGTTTGATAAAATACTTCAATAAAAGTTTATTACTTTGTTGGGTTAGTTTAATGGTTTTAGTATATATTCATGGTATTTTTAGCTTTATATTTGAATTGAAAGTTCTAATAAGTGTTCTAATACCTTAATATGACAAATTCTTGTATTCAAATTTACACTTCCCTTATTCATAATCAACAATAAAGTGTTTGTGAAATCACATGAAAAACATGTTTGTGTTTGCAGAATATGGATCATTATCCCGGTATAGTTTATTGGGGTGGAGAAGTAAGTTATACTGGATCGGATGTTGTGTATAATGGAGGATTAAATACAGTGATGTTTATCCATCGTCAGAATACTAATTTTGAGGTGTTTCATAGCAAAATCTGTGATGTAATTGGTTGTGATCGCAACTCTTTTATGTTAAAAATGGAGATGAAATATCCGGTGACTGGGAAAAATGTGTTAGTTCCGATTAAGAATGATGAAAGCATAAGTGCTCTTGCTTATGCGGCATCACAAGCCCCTGGAACGGCAATGGAGGTTTATGTTGAATTGGTTGCAAATTTGGATAATGTGAGGGAAGTCATGACTAGCATGGAACTTCCAGAATCAGGTCCTAGTGTACGCCATAAATGAAAATGGAGACTTTAGGATAGGGCAAGAGTTTAGCTCCTTAGACCACCTTAAGAAGAATGTTAAAGCATGGGCGATTTCTAACAATAGAAATTTTCGTGTAATTGATTCGGAGCCTTCAAAGTACGTTATCCAATGCACTAATGCGGAGGATATAGGTTGTGCATGGAGGATGCGAGCTGTTATGACCGCAACGGGATCATTTAAGATTGTGCGATATAAGGGTCATAATCAAGATTGCTCAGTACATTACAGTGACGACCATCCCCTCCTTACTTTTGAATTTGTTGCTGATCTTATCGTGGATATGATCAGAGTTGATCAAGCGTTTAAGGTGAAGTCAATTGTTAATTTTGTGAAAAATAAATACGGATTTGTTATAACATATAAGAGAGTTTGGTTGGCCAAAAATAAGGCTATAACAAAAGTATTTGGGGATTGGGATAAGCCCTTTGAGGAGCTTCCAAGGTACCTGCAGGCGTTAATGCAATCTAATCCAGGAACAGTGGTGCAATGGGAAGTCCAACCGACAATGGATCCTACCAGAGTGATGTTTAAGCGAATTTTTTGGGCTTTCGGACCATCCATTAAGGGTTTCCCCACTGTCGTCCCCTTATTTCTATAGATGGTACACATTTGTACGAAAAGTATAGAGGCACACTCATGATTGCTATGGTGATAGATGCAAATTCTCAGTTGTTCCCACTTGCCTTTGCTATTGTGAAGGGAGAGTGCAACGACACATGGAGTTGGTTCTTGGATTGTATAAGGCATTATGTCACTAAGAGGGACGGCTTATGTGTTATATCTGAGTGGGAGGGCTCCACTGCCCAATTGGTTACTCGTCAGCAATACCAGGCGAGTACGTTACATTTGGAGGTGGATGACAGGGTATTAGAAGTAGTTGAATTAGCTGGTTTCAGATACATTCACAGGTTGTTGGGCGGGGGCTTAGAGCTTGATTGAGCTCTTATCACTGCATTGGTGGAGAGGTTGAGGCCAGAGAATCATACCTTCCACCTCACAGTTGGAGAGGCAACGATCACGTTGCAAGATGTGGCAGTTATAATGGGACTGCCCATTGAAGGATAAGCAGTGATAGGTCATGGAGAGAGAAATTGGCCAACATTAGTTCATGAGCTACTAGGGGTTTGGCCTGAAAACCCTCAAGACCCCACACAGCCAAAGATCATCATTGGATCGTCATTGAAGCTGACTTGGCTCCGTGAGTATTTTAGCGCGCTAGAGGATAACGCGGATGATGTTACAGTTGAAAGACATGCCAGCCTTACACAACGGCTAAGATGGACGCTCTGCCATACATATGTACATCGGGCCACGAGAATTGGAGATCGCGTTGTCCACTTATTTGCTTTGACATCGTTGAGCTACATCTCCCGGATCGTGTCATGCGTCAATTCGGTTTGGAGCAAGTTATTCCGGATGCCTGTGACACCCAACTTCAACTACATGCGATCGATCGGAGGACTGGGGACAAGAAGTACGTCTTACGACATAGATCGCATGTAGATTCATGGAATGAACTGAGCATCTACATTGGTTTGAGGAAATAACTTCAGAGGTCATAGCTCTAGTATGTACATGAGTTGGTACAGGCGTATCTCCATATTACGCCTAACGAACACCACATTTGCGCAGCCAGGATCACATTACCATCCGACATCTACGTTACTGGTACTTCTTCTTTCAATAATCATTGTTGGCCTCTTAAGGTTTTGATGATGACTTCACTTTTAGATAAACAAACATATTTTTAGAGATTGTTTTGTAGGTATATATCCGATTTAGTTTGAATCGTTGATGAAGCCTATGACTTGGTTCGTGGAAGATGTACATGTCTTAATATGTCCAAGATGTTAGATAAATGTTATAATGTTCAAAGTAGACGTACAGTCTACTGTTCCTAAAATGAACATTCTGACTGAAGTTGAAGCTGGAGACAGTACGTTGTTCCTAAGTAGCAGGTCTGAAGAATAGCATCGACTGAAAAATTGCGAATTAATTATTTTCTGTTTTTAAGTTGATGTAATGGTTTAGAATTAATTTAATTGCTTAATTATTGATAAATTGGTTGGCAAATCTATTTTTAGGTTTTCTAAAAATAGCCCAAGACTTTTTCTTAATTAGATTTAGATCTTCTATTTTTTTGGATCTTATGTTTTAAACTCCTATGCTATTTTTAGCATTAAGGAAACTGGTTTTTCTTTGAGCAAATAACAGCCGGACACCTTCTTAATTCCACCACCTTTTGTTTTGAGAACGTGGGGTAGTGGAGGTATGTGTGAGATAGTGGACGTTATGCTTATGGTAACTGCTGGCTGTTCCCTCTATAAATAGAAGGAACTTTGCTCGAACCAAAAAAATATTCAAGAGTGTCCATAAAAGGGAGATCAAATTAAGAAAAATATTTTCAGTTTTTACATGCCAATCAAATTATTATATTTTTCTTAAGTAATTATTTTAATTGTAATTCTCTTGAGAAATGGCCTTGTAAGGGTTAATGTGTGTTTTGTTGTAATTAGACTTGTGGGAAGTCTAAGGGAATTAGAGAAAAGAAACGTGAGAAGAGAAAGAGAAAGAGAGAATAGAGAAAGAGAATTAGGCCTAGAGTAGAGAAGCTTCAAGTGAAGCAAACATTGTTTTGTGTAATTGTAATTAATTGCCTAAACATAGTGAGAATTTTGAAATCCCGGGGGGTCGTGGTTTTTCTTTCTTATTAGGCCAAGAAGGTTTCCACGTAAAATCTTTGTCTCTTTTTATTTCTTGCTTCTTAAGTTTAAGTTTTATTTTGTTCGTTATAATTCCGCAAGTTAGAGCAAAAAAGTAGTACAACTCAATACACAACAATTCACCCCCCCTCTTGTTGCTTTTGATTATCTCTTTATATTCCAACAATTGGTATCAGAGCCATGTTCCTCATTTAATCAGGAAACCCTGAGAGCAGTATCCTGTTCCCACAGAGATGTTGAAGATGAACGAGCGCATGGAAGAGGGGTACTCCACACAAAGGCCACCCATGTTTGATGGAAAATTCTATACTTACTGGAAAAATAGAATGGAAATCTTCATAAAGGCCGAAAACTATCAAGTTTGGAGAGTCATTGAAATTGGAGACTTTGAGGTGTCGACCATCAACTCCAACAATGAAGCTGTTCCAAAACCAATCACTGAATATGAAAAAGAAGATTTTCAAAAGATGGAGATGAACGCTCTTGCTATCAAATTGCTTCACTGTGGTCTTGGACCCAATGAACACAATCGTATAATGGGTTGCAAAACTGCGAAGCAGATTTGGGACCTGCTGGAAGTTACCCATGAAGGTACTAGTGAAGTGAAGCGATCCAAGATCGACCTTCTAATGTCCAAATATGAAAGGTTTGTTGTGGAACCTAGAGAGAACATTCAAGAGATGTTCACCAGGTTCACAAATATCACGAATGAATTGGTCTCTCTTGGTAAGATTATTCCCGTTGATGAACAAGTTAGGAAAATACTTAGGAGTCTTCCTCAAGACGAACGCTGGAGAGCTAAGGTCACAGCCATCTAGGAGTCCAAAGATTTCACCAAGTTTAATTTGGAAGAATTGGCTGGTTCCCTCATGACTCATAAATTGCATTTGGGAACAGCTGACAGTTCCCGCAATAAAGGACTGGCTCTGGCAGCAGATGATAGTGAAGAGTCAGACGCTGGTGAAGAGGAAGCTGCTATGTTGGCACGTAAATTCAAAAAATTCTTCAGGAACAGCAGATATAGAAATCAAAGAAACAACAAAGAAAAAGGAACTGCTAACTTGAAGACAAATTTTGAATGCCACAAGTGTGGGAGCACTGATCACTTCATCAAGGATTGCCCTCAATGGAAAAATGAGAAGGGCAAGGGAAAAGCAAGAGAAGTTGGAAAATATTATAAGAAGGGAAACTTCAAAACTGATTTTAGAAAGGCAATGATCGCAGCTTGGGGTGATACGGAGAGCGAGGCTGAGACAGAAGCTCCAGTGGAAGAAGAAACAGCAAACCTATGTCTCATGGCATCTCATGAAGAGTCTAAGGAAAAAGAGGTAATGTCTTTTAGTCCATCTCCTAAACAATTGTCTAACCTAAGTAAGAATAACTTAATCAAATTGCTGTTAGAGACACAAGAAAAGTTGAATGAAAAAACAGCTAAGTGTCTCCAAATTGAGAAAGACCTTAACTTAAGTAAAGATCATATCTCATACCTAAATTCCTTTAGGATCGATGTGCAAAGTAGATTTTTTGATTTGTTAGATAAGAATATCATTTTAAAAGAACAATTGGAGAAATTAAAACAGGATTTCATTATTCTTAACATTGAATTAAATCAAAACAAATTGCTAGGATTAAAATTGGTTGAAAATGATAAAACCACTCATGTGTTTAGCACGGAATTTCAAGAAATAAAATTAAAATTAGAATCATATGAAAAAGAAAATAAGTTTCTAAAAGATCAAATTAACTTAAGAGGAAAAGGGAAAATCAATGAAATTCCCAAATGGATTCTAAATGCTAAAACCAAGAGTAAAGAAGGTCTAGGATATGTTAAGAATGAAAAAAGGAAAAAGGTATATGTAGATCTCCCTAGTAGTAAAATCTGTTCCTTTTGTGGTAAAATTGGACACCTAAAATATCAATGTGTAAAAAGGGAACAACACACTAAAGCAAATAAAACTTATGTCGAATGCATATGGATTGAGAAACATGATTCAAATATAATCGACAGGGAACCCAAGGCTGACTGGGTTCCTAAACTTAACCATTAGTTTGCTTTGCAGGTTCAAGTGAGGGGGAACAACTCATGGTATCTCGACAGTGGGTGTTCCAAGCACATGACGGGTGATAAATCTAGATTTCTCTCACTTGAAGCGTATGATGGGGGAACTGTAACCTTCGGTGATAATATGAAGGGTGAAATAATCGCCAAAGGAAAAGTTGGAAGATCAAGCTTCCATGCCATTGACAATGTATTTTTCGTCGAGAATCTAAAACACAATCTTTTAAGTATTTCTCAATTTTGTGACAAAGGTAACTCTGTTAAGTTTACTTCTGAACGATGTATAATTTCTAGAAACAACACAGGAGACCCTGTACTAGAGGGAATCAGAAAAGGGAACACCTATGTGGTGGACCTGGACACTATTCCCAGAAACAGTCTAACGTGTTTAAGCGTTATAGAAGAAGACCCACTTCTTTGGTACAAGCGCCTAGGTCATGCTAGCTATTCATTGATTAACACCTTAAGATCAAAAGACCTAGTAAGAGGATTACCAGCAATAAAATTCCTCAAAAATGAAATTTGTGATCCTTGTGCTAAAGGTAAACAAGTGCGGTCATCCTTTAAATCAAAGTTTCTGGTGACTACCTCTAGACCATTAGAATTAATTCATATGGATCTATGTGGACCTATGAGAACACAAAGCCGTAGTGGCAAAAGATATGTGTTTGTCATAGTTGATGATTTTAGTAGATTTACTTTGACCTTATTTTTAGCAAGAAAAGATGAAGCTTTCGATGAGTTTGTATCTTTTGCAAATAAAATACAAAAATCTACTAATAATTCAATTGTTCACATTAGATCGGATCATGGCAAAGAATTGGAAAACTCAAACTTCATGAATTATTGTGATGAACATGGTATAAATCATAATTTTTCCGCTCCTAGAACACCATAACAAAATGGAGTGGTGGAAAGGAAGAATAGAACCTTAGAAGAAATGCCTAGGACTATGTTGATTGCAAGTGGTCTACCTAGGAATTTTTGGGCCGAGGCCGTCAATACTGCATGCTATATTTTGAATCGTGTGTTAATAAGACCAATCACTTCTAAGACACCCTACGAATTACTCAAAGGTGTTAAACCAAATATTTCCTATTTTCGTGTGTTTGGATGCAAATGTTTTGTTCATGTGAATGGTAAACGAAATATAGGTAAGTTTGATGAAAGAAGTGATGAAGCAGTATTCCTCGGTTATTCATCACATAGCAAAGCTTACAGAGTTTACAATAAGAGAACAATGTGCGTAGAGGAATCTATTCACATAATTTTTTATGAAACTAACTTTTCAACAAGTGAACAGGAAACAAATAATATTAAAATAGGTCTTGCAAATTTAGAAGATGATGATGAAGGAGTTAAAATGCAAGATCCAGGAACAGCAGGTGAACAACCAATACAAGAAGAGGCAGGGGAAACTGACCAAATCCAGGAACTGCCAGTTCAACAGGACCAGCAGACTGTTCCCAATCCAACTGTTCCCGCAGATGACCAAGATGATCCAGTAGCTGAACAAAATGCAAATCAAGATGCTGAATCAGAACATGCTACTGTTCCCTCTAGAGAATTTGTGCCTAAACCTTGGAAATACCAAAGTTATCATCCTCTTGATCTGATTATAAGTGATATGAATAAAGGAACACAAACCAGATCCCAACTGAGAAACTTTTGTGCTCATTTTGCGTTCCTATCATCACTTGAACCCAAAAATCACGAAGAAGCTCTAAAGGATTCCGAATGGATAGTAGCCATGCAAGATGAATTAAATGAATTTGAAAGAAATAAAGTGTGGCACTTAGAACCCAAACCAAAAGGCAAGAAGGTAATTGGTTTGAAATGGGTATTTCGGAATAAGCTAGATGAGCATGGAATAATTGTAAGAAACAAAGCAAGACTCGTGGTCAAAGGGTACAATCAACAAGAAGGTATTGATTATACTGAGACATTTGCTCCGGTAGCAAGGTTAGAGGCTATTAGAATTTTAATTTCTTTTGCTGCATTTATGAACTTTAAGTTATATCAAATGGATGTGAAATGTGCTTTCTTAAATGGTTTTCTTGATGAAGAAGTTTTTGTTGAACAACCTCCAGGTTTTGAGAACACCTCTTGTCTTGATCATGTCTACAAGCTTGACAAAGCCCTATATGGCTTGAAGCAAGCTCCTAGGCAATGGTATGAAAGACTATCAAAGTTTTTGATTCAAAATAACTTTGTTAGAGGAAAAATCGACAAAACCTTGTTCTTTAAGAATAAAGGTTCTCATATTTTGGTTGCTCAAATTTATGTTGATGATATCATTTTTGGTGCTACTAATGATTTATTATGTAAGGAATTTGCTAACCTAATGGGCACAAAATTTGAAATGAGCATGATGGGAGAACTAAATTTCTTCCTTGGTTTACAAATTAAACAAACTGAAAATGGTATTTTTATTCATCAACAAAAATACATAAAAGAACTTCTTAAGAAGTATGGGCTAAGCAACGCTAAAACCAACCATACACCCATGGCTACAAATGTTAGATTAGATGAAGACCTAAAAGGAACTAACATAGATCAAACAATGTATCGAGGCATGATAGGTTCCTTATTATATCTAACTGCAAGTAGACCCGATATTTCATTTAGTGTTGGTTTATGTGCTAGATTTCAATCAAATCCTAAAGAATCACATCTCACGGCAGTCAAACGAATTTTGAGATATTTGAAGGGAACAGACGACTTGTCCCTATTTTATCCTAAAAGTGATGTTTATGATTTAAAAGGTTTTAGTGATGCAGATTATGCAGGTGATCTAGTTAATAGAAAAAGCACGTCAGGTATGGTACAATTTCTTGGCTCTTGTTTAGTTTCATGGAGTTCCAAGAAACAAAACACAGTTGCATTATCCACAGCCGAAGCTGAATACGTGGCAGCAGCAGCTTGCTGTTCCCAAATGCTTTGGATAAAACAGCAACTAAGAGATTTTGGTATTAAACTTGAATGTGTTCCTATTTATTGTGATAATACCAGTGCCATATGTATATCTAAAGATCCAGTGCATCACTCACGAGCTAAACACATACATATTAGACATCATTTTCTTAAGGATAACGTAGAACACAAAAATATTGTATTAAAGCATGTCAATACTAATGAACAAGTTGCAGACATTCTGACCAAACCGCTTCCAAGAGAACAATATGAAAAGATGAGATTGGAACTTGGTATGATCAAGCTCCACTAAAGTTGGTTGCATAAAATTTTCAATAAAGCATCATGAAAAAAGAGGGTCAGGAATCAACCTCAAAACCTTGATTGAAAATCAATTATTGCATGGATCAGGTAAACACGTAATGAAGTTAGTACTATGAAAATTTTCTTGTTTGCATGTTGTTAGTTTGATCAGACCACAGCAATAATTATTTTCTTTATAATTTTTTTTAATTCATCATTTTTCTATATTTTCTTTATATTTTTTTATAATTCATCCTTTTTCTATTTTATTTTCATATTTTATTTTAATATTCATTTTTCATAATTTATTTCTTTTAAGTTTTTAATGTACGGCCAACTTAAATTAAAAATAATGGGAAACGGTTTTAATACCAAACAATCTTTCCATATCAAAAGCCATGATGAATGGCATTGATGAGAAAGGACGTGAGGTAACCGTCAACCCTCTTTAAAAACCCTTTATCACATCAAATCACTCAAACCATCATCTTCCTTCTTCAAAAACCGTCTCAAGAAACCGTCCTTCTTACTTCTCTCAACACCTTCAAAAATTCAAAAATGAAATCCCCTAAATCCTCTAAATCCGGCAAGAAAACTACCAAATCCCGTATACCAGACCAACCAAAACCACTAAGAGTAGTTTTTCCACCACCATTACTGCAGGATGTACCACCCACACCAACTGAAACCACACAAGAATCACCAAAACACTCCACTGAACCCACAGGTACCAAAAGAAAGATTTCAACAGGTGGTTCATCATCCAGAGTAGTTAAGCGTTCAAAGCATGTTGATCCAAACAGTGCTGAAGAGGTTTCAAAGGAGATGACAGTAGGGTTCGGGTTGGATAAATATTGGTATGATTCTACTACCTTTCCTAGATTGCATGACATTTTAAAACATCAAGAATGGGAATCATTGATGTCAAATTTCAGTTGCAATTCAATTTTTCCAAACCTAATGAGAGAATCTATTTTAAATTTCTCAAATGATGGTGGAATGTGTTCTAGTGTTGTTAAAACTGTTAAAATTGAATTTAACAGTGCTTTATTAGGGGAATGGTTTAATGTTCCCAATGTTGGTTTTGATACATATTATATTGGGTCGAAGATTGAATTTTCTGGCATCAATGAACGAACAATTCTAAAGTTTTTAGGAGTTGATCAGAAAGGGAAAATCAGTCACAATGTTCTGTCTCCTATGCATAAGTTGTTGTACAATGTTGCTCGCAGATTCATTTTACCACGAAACTCAAAACATAGTCAAGTGAGTTTGCGTGACGCCACTTTAATTTACTGCATGGAAAAACATATTAAAATAAATTTTCCTTCATTGATGATCTCTCATTTATCAGACTGCATTGAAAAGAAAAGTTTCATTGGTTATGGAGGGTTGCTAACCTGGATATTTAGAAAATTTGAGGTCCCATTGGAAGGGTTGGAGTTCCCAATGGGTCCCAATATGAAAATTGGTGCTAAATGTTTACAAAATTTGCATTTGAAATTGAATGATGAGGGGGTATTGATGCATGAGGAGGTTGTTGAAGTAGAATCTGATGAGGAAGATATTGAAAAAGAAGAAGAAAAATTGAGGGAGAGAGATCAGGAAGAAAAAGAGGAAAAGGAGCAAGAGCCTGTTCCCACTGACCATATCAAAACAGAAGAAAAAGGGGAACAGGATGGAGAGGCTAGTAAGGGGGAAGCAGAACAGGAGGGAGCCTTAGGAGAAGAGGCTCATCACAATCTCTGTGATGACACAAGTGATGAAGAGATTGTGATAGCTCTGAGGAAAAAGGCTAAATTCATTAAGAGGAAGAGTAGGAGGTTAGCTTCGAAACGCAAGGCTACTGTGGTTGATGAAACACCATCTGACACCATACCTGAGCCAACACCTAATGACCTCCAATCCATCACCACATCACAATCCATCACCACCTCCATCACCAATACAGTCTACACCACCACCGTTTCAGTCACACACTTCACCTGATGTAGGTTGTACTAACTATGATTCTGTTCCTGCAGCTTCTTTAGACTCTGTCCTCTCTAAGCTAAATGACCTCCAGTCTCACTTCCTTGCATTTCAAGACGAAACTCGTGTCTCCCTTGCTTCAATTGTTGCTCAGCTTAACCAGATGGAGAGCCGTCTTGGTGCCAAGTTGGACACAGTAGAAGTACAGACTGAGTTCGTTGATGAAGAAGAGACTGCTCCCTGATCCTTCTTCCCATATGTTTTTAAGATTTGATTGGCTGTTACATTTCACAAACAATTTCACCTTTTACTTTGTACCATCTGGGGTACATTGTTGTTGTAATGTTGAACATTTGCTACTTTTCTTTCCTTGCTTTTATTAATGGTCTGTGACAATTGACTATATGCAGGTTTGATTTTTATTCATGGCACTTACTTTTATTACTGTCTCTTGTTTTCATCACTGACAAATCTATATGGTTTGTGCTGAGGTTTGATAACCACTAATTCTTTTTGATTGATGACAAAAGGGGGAAGATTATGCACAAACTTAAGAAGAGCAGTGAATACACAGTAACATATCTTGGTTGATTTATATTGTTTCTTATGGTTGATTTATGGTTGATTTATTATGCTAACTTAATGATCATCTATGTACTGTGTTTTCAAATTGTGTTTTCAAGTTGATGGATATTTACTTGTTTCTGTGAATATTTACTTGTTTCTGTGAATTTGTTCTCAAGTAGTTTTTGGTTGAAAATACTTAATAATTTGTGTTAGTTTTATTATGTTAGTTTTATTATGTAAGTTTAATTAATTTTAGTTTATTTCATTTAAGTTTTAGATTAATTAATTTTGAAAATTTTTAAACATAGTTGATATTATGGAGTAAATTGTTTTATTGTGAATGCTTGGTAAATTATATTTTAACGAGTTGATTTGCTAAGTTATTTAGAGTTGCTTTAATCTCTAGTATGCTCTAAGAATTTTGTTTTACTCTATTTTACTTAAGTTTGTTTATAAAGTTTGTCCTCATCAAAAAGGGGGAATTTGTTGGCCTCTTAAGGTTTTGATGATGACTTCACTTTTAGATAAACAAACATATTTTTAGAGATTGTTTTGTAGGTATATATCCGATTTAGTTTGAATCGTTGATGAAGCCTATGACTTGGTTCGTGGAAGATGTACATGTCTTAATATGTCCAAGATGTTAGATAAATGTTATAATGTTCAAAGTAGACGTACAGTCTACTGTTCCTAAAATGAACATTCTGACTGAAGTTGAAGCTGGAGACAGTTTGTTGTTCCTAAGTAGCAGGTCTGAAGAATAGCATCGACTGA
Organism: Amaranthus tricolor; assembly: GCF_026212465.1. Classification (NCBI taxonomy): domain Eukaryota; kingdom Viridiplantae; phylum Streptophyta; class Magnoliopsida; order Caryophyllales; family Amaranthaceae; genus Amaranthus; species Amaranthus tricolor. The sequence goes on from NC_080054.1 coordinate 11,741,847, forward strand.
AAAATTGCGAATTAATTATTTTCTGTTTTTAAGTTGATGTAATGGTTTAGAATTAATTTAATTGCTTAATTATTGATAAATTGGTTGGCAAATTTATTTTTAGGTTTTCTAAAAATAGCCCAAGACTTTTTCTTAATTAGATTTAGATCTCCTATTTTTTTGGATCTTATGTTTTAAACTCCTATGCTATTTTTAGCATTAGGGAAACTGGTTTTTCTTTGAGCAAATAACAGCCGGACACCTTCTTAATTCCACCACCTTTTGTTTTGAGAACGTGGGGTAGTGAAGGTATGTGTGAGATAGTGGACGTTATGCTTATGGTAACTGCTGGCTGTTCCCTCTATAAATAGAAGGAACTTTGCTCGAACCAAAAAAATATTCAAGAGTGTCCATAAAAGGGAGATCAAATTAAGAAAAATATTTTCAGTTTTTACATGCCAATCAACTTATTATATTTTTCTTAAGTAATTATTTTAATTGTAATCCTCTTGAGAAATGGCCTTGTAAGGGTTAATGTGTGTTTTGTTGTAATTATACTTGTGGGAAGTCTAAGGGAATTAGAGAAAAGAAACGTGAGAAGAGAAAGAGAAAGAGAAAGAGAGAATAGAGAAAGAGAATTAGGCCTAGAGTAGAGAAGCTTCAAGTGAAGCAAACATTGTTTTGTGTAATTGTAATTAATTGCCTAAACATAGTGAGAATTTTGAAATCCCGGGGGGTCGTGGTTTTTCTTTCTTATTAGGCCAAGAAGGTTTCCACGTAAAATCTTTGTCTCTTTTTATTTCTTGCTTCTTAAGTTTAAGTTTTATTTTGTTCGTTATAATTCCGCAAGTTAGAGCAAAAAAGTAGTACAACTCAATACACAACAATTCACCCCCCCTCTTGTTGCTTTTGATCATCTCTTTATATTCCAACAATCATAACGTATAGTAATACTTTTATGTGACTCTTTTAACAATATAATCATAACATACAGGCTGAGCGCATCCGATCGGTGCTTATACAATGCAATGACACGATTCAAGGGGCCGCTACATCGCCAGTTGATGTAGGGTATCGGCTATGTTCTTAGACCCTAGGCTCCTTTAACGCGTCATTGACCGATGCATTGAGTCAGGCGGGTTATGAGTACCTCATACCGACTCCACCCATCATTGGTGAGGTAGATGACACATTCCACACTCCTTCTCCACGAAGTTCTGCCCACCGAGGTAGCTCTTCCGGAGGATCCAGTTCTCGATCCACAAGAGGTTGCTAGCATTCATCTACTCGAGGTCGGTCTTCCAGATCGCCATCGACCTCCGGTACTATGTCGCCATTCATTCCTCCAGCTTCCATCACCACTCCTCCTCCACATCCATCGCCTCCGCAAAGGATCATCACATATCAGCGTGCTAGTCAACGACGAGCTCCTGCTCTTAATGTCATTGCGGAGGTTGACGAGTTTACACCATCATCATCTACCGGTGCGCAAAACAAAAGGGGCCGGGGATTGTAGTTTAACAAACTTTGTATGTTCTTATTTGATTTGAACTTCTTGTATGACTTTCCATGATTGTAATATATCTTCGCATTATTTTCATAATTAATTTTTTCAAATCAAGCTGGTTCGTAATTGATTATTATGGAATAGATGGTATTGAACTAGTTTAATGCAGGTTATGCTAACTATTTAGGAGAAATGAAAGAAAAAAAAAGTTGCAGGTCACAAGCAAACCGCCACATGAAGTGGCGGTTTACCAGGGACCAAACCGCCACATGAAATGGCAGTTTACCTTGACCAAACCGCTACTTCATGTGGCGGTTTATTAAATAAGGCAAACCGCCATCTCAAGTGGCGGTTTTGTCTGAAAAAAAAAAACAAATTTCCACATGAATGGTATTGTGGGAAATACTTTCCCACATAATGCAATGTGGGAATTATCTTATTTTTAGCAATATTATGGGAAAACTTTCAAATAATGTACATATGGTTTATAAAATTATTGTTAGAACACCATTCACTTTCCCATGCAAGCTATAATTCCAAGACCTACTAGCTAGTAGCTACTACTACTTCCAAAGCACACCTACACTTCACCTTTTGAACAGTCAACCTTTTTTTATTACTCTATTATTATTTTTGGACATTATTATACATCACCACCCTTTTTATTTTATCGCCACCCCACTAATGAAATTACAAATTTGCCCCTGGACTTAAAACTTGTTTAACAAATGTAAATCGCACTTAATAACATTGTTATCACTTTAAAAACATTAAATTTAAAGTTTGAACGTAATCCCGAACATTTTTATCGCGACCCTATATATATTGAATTTTCAGAGGTGTCCTTGTAGGATATACGAATTCAAACATGGTACTATCTCTCTAACTCTCTAAAAACGTTCTTCGATTTTAAGCAAGCTGTTCGTTGGAATCGATTAACTATGGCCAACGAAAACGATTATGAATTGGATCCGGTACGTACTTTAATCGATTTGAATTGGTGTATTTTTTTTTACAAAAAAAAAGGAAGTCGCAAAAACTGGACGAGTAGACCACGGTTCAATTGCACAAAACGTGCGAGTGGACCACGGTCTAGTTGCACGTTTTGTGCGACTGGACCGTGGTTCATTCGCACGTTTTGTGCAACTGAACCGTGGTCTACTCGCGATTTTTGTGCGACTGATTTATTTGTTTTTTTTATTATTTACATTATTATTTAAATTATTATACGTCTTAGTAAATTATTATTATTAATATTATTATTAATATTATCATAATATTATTATTATTAATAATATTATTTGTATTTTTTTATTATTATTGTTATTATTATTATTATGATTATTATTATTATTATTATTATTATTATTATTATTATTATTATTATTATTATTAATTTTTGTTAATATTATTATTATTATTATTATTCTTATTATTATTATTATTATTATTATTATTATTATTATTATTATTATTATTATTATTAATGTAAGTAATTTATATTATTAGCATTACTATTATTTTGTTATTATTTATTTAAATAATTTATAATTATATGTTATTATTATTATTTTCTTATTATTTAATATTAATTTGTTTTATTATTATTACAATTATTTTATTATATTTTTTGTATTGTTATTATTTTAATATTAATTATTTAAGTAAATTATAATTTTTAATTAATATTAATTTGTATTGCTAATATTTTAATATTAATTATTAAACTAATTTATAATTTTTATTTATTATTGAATGTTTTTATTATTAATGTTTGTATGTATAAAAATTTTTAATGACCTAATATATGGTTTGTTTCATATTTCAAATTTGCAGGACTTTGAAAACTCAGGAGACAACTAGATTATTCCGGTAGATTTGTTACGAATAGTTGGGCCGATGCGATAACAATAACAATTGGTTTTCAATTTACACGTGCTTCTTATAAACAAAAAGACGGATGTTTCTGGAGTTAGTGCGTATTTAAGATGTCACCGCTATGGTAATATTAGGGGTGATTTACATAATCTAGATAATGCTGCCCAACCTGGTTCTAAAAGTAGAAGTTGTGGGTGTAAATTTTTGATTGTAGCAAGTAGTCGTAAACCAGGAGAAAGACCTTGGTCGGTAAGGGTGTGTCCTGGTGAAAAAGGAAGACATAACCACCCGTTTAGAGATGGTCATGGGGCGGGTCTGGCCAGACCCGGACCCGGACCCTTTTATTTTTTATGGATCCAGACCCGGATCCGGACCCTTAAGCAACTTATACAAAGCCTCTTTCATTTGTCAAAATTGTACCTTTTGCGAGTCTTTTTGTATTTTTGTAAGCAACTTATTATCGTATTACAAACACTTGTTCGAGTCCATAAAATTCAAATACAAAATAATTACCAAAATGTAAAAACAATTATCTAAATACATGATTAAAAATCAAATATAAAAAACTGAATGAGAAACATAGTGAATCAAGTGAATGAGAAAAAAATCAGGGACTTAGGGTTACTGGATTGAGAATGAGAACTTGAGAAGGCAATCAAGTGAATCAAGTAATCAACTGATCAAGGGCCCAAGACATTATATTATTATATATTAATAATAAAAAATTAATATTAGAAATAAAAAATTAATATTATAAATTAAAAATCAGAAATTCATAATATAAAATTTAAAAGTTTAGGGTCCGGGTCTTCACCTTAAGACCCAGACCCGGACCCGTCAAATATTTTTTGGATTCAGATCCGACCCGGATCCGATGGGTCTCAAAAATTTAGACCCAGACCCTTAAAAAAGGGGCGGGTCTGAAGCGGGTCCAACAGGGTCCTGGACCCATGACCATCCCTACACCCGTTGTTAGTGTACAGAAATGGTCATGTAAGGGCAAATAGGATCAATGTAGATATTCGGGAGCACATACGACAGCTTAGTGCAACCGACATTTATCATGACTTCTATTAGATAATTTTCCTGGTTTTTTACCAGTATGAATCAGATTTATAATGCTAGGCAATCAATAAGGAGGGAAGAGATGGAGGGTAGGACTCGCCTTCAACACTGTCTTTATATGGCCACAGAACTTAATTACGTGGTCTGGACAAACTTGAATAATGAAGGGGGATTGAGCAGATTACTAGTTGCGAATCCTACCTCTATCCAAATGATACATACGTGGCCGTATGTTGTGTTGATAGATACAACGTACAAAACAAACAAACAAAAGTGGCCACTATGTGAAGTGATCAGAATGACGCCAACCAATCACAACTTCTTGGTTACGTTCTGTTTGATGCGAGATGAGGTGGCTGTGTCATATTCGTGGGTGTTGCAGGGATTGAGAGATATGTTTGGAATAGCTCAGATTCCTAGCGTCATTTTAACCGATCGAGATGAAGGTTTATCTGCAGCTATTCGTGACATCTTCCTAGGTAAAAAGGTTTTGTTGATTAATTATTGTCGTTCTATTTATTGAATATGTCTTAATTACGTTCAATGTTGTTTTTAATGTAGATCTGCGGCATTTGTTATGCATTTGGCATATTGCAAACGACGTTGAGAACATGGTGGACAAGTTGTGTGCCGGGAAAAGAAATCAACAAGGGCAGGTATTCAGGAAAAGTAGATGGAGCCCCTTGGTTGAAAGTTCTACAATCGACGAATTTGAACATAGATGACAATCGATCGTGACTACCTGGTTGGTTAGGAACAAAAAGGTCGTTCGGTATTTGGCTGGAACATGGATTCCACTTAGAGAGAAATTTGTGCGTGCGTGGACAAATGAATGTTTACACATGGGTAACCAGACTACCAGCAGAGTTGAAAGCCAACACTCTTCTTTCAAATATTATCTTGGTAGCGGTAATAGCTCATTTGATACCCTGTTCAAAAGCGCACACGCACAGATTACAAACCAGCAAGCCAGGATCCGACAAGCGCTACAGGAATCCAAAAATTCTATAGCAAAGTCGTTGCGACAACATTTCTTTAGACCTTTACATCGCCACGTATCTATCTGTGCCTTGGAGTAGCTGCGGCTTAAGCATAACCATATGTTAGATTTGGGTGATTATGTACTTAACAGATGCGATTGTGTACTTCAATGTACCCATGGTTTGCCGTGTGCTTGTTATTTATATATGTCCATCGGTTTAGAAGGTGTTTTGTATTTGGATGACATTCATCCTTTCTGGAGTACTTTGACGTACACAGAGGTAGGAATGACACCAACGAAGGAGTACGATACACGAACGCTGATGACAAAGAGTACTTTCAATCTTTGGTCGATGAAGTCCTAAAATCCGATCCCACAGTTGTACGACGCTTGTCTCAGGTACTTGAGTATGAACTACACCCTGATGGAGTCGATATACCTGAGCCTTACGCAAGTCCACCTAGAAAGGGAAGACCAACCACAAGCAAAACCCTTAGAAGAAATAAAAGCGCATTTGAATATAGCAGATCATCTTCTCGTGGTCGAGGGTCTAGATCTTCATCCCGCGGGAGATCTAGTGGTTGAGAAACGCAATCCTCAGTTGGAATTAAGTTTAGTTTCAGCTTATCCGGTACATGACTTTCCTTTCCGTTATTTAAATTAGTTTGTTACAGCTTAATCTTACTAACCTTATTTTCAATAATTGCAAATGATCCAGGAGGTTGTGATTTTTTACTATTTCCATGGCCTAATCACATCTCGCACATTCTTCCTCCTTACTTGTTTGATTGGATTGATGTCTTAGGTGATGGTAACTGTGGATTTAGAGCTATTGCCGCCACAGAGTTGGGAGGCGAGGAGGCATGGCCTCTTTCAAGACGTGCTATGTGTATGGAAATGCAAATGAATAGAGACCAATACCTAAGTTTGTATCTATCGCAGGAGTTGTTAGACGATGCTATATTCAGAATTGGTTCACAAGGCAACGGGCCTGCTCTTTATATTCACTGGATGGATGCACTGATGGCATTGTACTCTGCAGCAACGTTTCTTAACATTGGTATTGCTTATTATGGTTCTGCTGACGGTAATCCGCTTTACAACTGTTTGGTTCTACTGTTAAGGAAAGCATCGGGCGTGCATAGTGTAAATAAAGTTATACATATATGTTGGGTGAATGGAAATCATTTTGTTCAACTATTAATGAACGACGATTCATTTTCACTGCCGCCAGTCCATCAACGTTGGAGAGAAGCAGTTGACAATTTTTTTAGACATCTAGAAACACATTTTACTAGAAGGATTATGCTTTGGAATAAACTATGCGGGCCACAACCACCACAACGTAATAACACCGCTGAAGATGCTGTAAATTTAGATAGTCCATAGTGTAACGTGATGTGTGAATCATTATTCAGTTTTACTATATAAATTGTAAATGAGATTCAATTTGTAGATAGTCCATAGTTATACTACTGCGTACGTCATTACTATAGAAATTGTAGATGAAATTCAATATGTATAGTAATGTTGTAAACTAATAAAAGCATTGATGTAAACATGAATTAAATGTAATGTAAGAAGCGATGTAAATAAATAAACGTATTAATGTAAATTAGTTTAAATACAGACTATGAAGGGCCATGCCTCATAAAAGCTTGCCATTCGACAAATAAACCTTTGACATCATTAAGGTATACATCTAAAGCATGTCTTTTCCGGGGGGTCATTTCTGCAACAGGAGGCAGTCACGCCAATGGAACGACTCGACTCGGCCATTCTTTCAGAAACTGACAAAAAAAAGGAAAAAGGGTGTGAATAAGATATTAAAAAGCATCTAAATAACACAACGACATAATAGAAAACAAATAAATTCAAAAAACTAAAACCGACCTGTATGGGTGGGAGCACACTCTAAACCAGTCAACATAACTAGGATCAGCGATGATGGAACAGATGCCCGACGAAGTACCTGATCACCAAGGCGGGCACAATAGGGGAACCTACTCCATGCCTCCAAGTACACAGGAGGAGAAGCAAAGGTCAAGAAGTAGGTACCGTGTGCCGGTCGTACAGCCTGGGCTAGTCTCAGAGGGGCGGGGGGGAGAGAGGAAGGAATAGCCTGCATAAAGCCGACCTATCGCACTGTCCTCTCCGGCAAGTACACCTCGACAATATCAAAGGAAGTGATACTCCCGATGAAGGTGGTGCGTGGGTGCTCATTCAACAATGCCCTTGGAGAAGTCATGTACGGAGTCCATTCCACCTACATACAAGCCAAGTTAACATATAAAAATAATCTAAAATTAAAATAACATGCATAACAAAATGTGATCTGATGTACAATACCTGAGTCTCCGTCATGCAGCCCAGTATACTCCTGGAGTCCCTCAGCCTGTTGATCTCATGACTTGGCTTGGATGTGGACCACATCTCCGCCCTAGTCTTATTAGGCACATCTGCTCGGCGAGGATGAGGGCGGAAGGCGGGAAAGTACTCGTAAATCCATGTCTGGAGCAATGTGAGGGAACCCGCAATGATCTTGCAACCAACCCTAGATGCCATTCCCAGTTGGCGGTACATGTAGGCCAGCGTCACCGCACCCCAGGCGATCCCTTCCTGATCGACGTTGATAGCAACTATCGGGTGAGGTCGCATGCCGGTTTTGGTCTTATCCGCCAGCAGGGTAGAGCCGACAATAGCCATGTAGTAGGCTGTCGACTGGGTATTCAAAGCCTAGGACCAATGACAACTGCATCACTTCAGCAACGTTGACACAACCGCTGGTGAATATCCCTTTTCGTTGTAGCTCGGACACGGGCTCCCCAAACAGATTAGGAATACCAACCTGCCACTCCCCCTTAGAAGGCTCAGCCGGTAGAGAACCTTCAATACCTATGCCCAATATGCGTTGCACGTCGTGCAACATAATCGTCACCTCCCCCCATGGCATGTGGAAAGTGTTTGTATTCGGCTGCCACCTCTCCACGAAGGTCGATATCAAAGCACAGTCGATGTGCTGGTGCATAACGTGCGGTAGCTGACTGAGGGGAATAGCAGGTAGAACATCGTAAAGCGCAACGGTCATATCCCGCAGTCTAATGATTGCCTCCAACGGCTTCTTTCTACTACGACATTCTAGAACCGGAGGCGTACGCTCAGAGCCGTCAAAAATAACTTTAGCTATGTGCCCCCCAAAGCTGGGTATCAGGCGCGTATCTGTGGGCCCCTCGGGCTGAGCGTTGTGACTAACCAGTCCGTGCCAGCGGACTGTGAGCGCCTGCTCCCCCGTGGCAACCCATTATCAACGAGACTATGTCCGGCACGCTCAGATGCACCTGAAGAACAAGGGCCGAAACGTGCGAATCTCCCGTCGGGGCCCCGGACAACAGTCCAGTCCACTGGGCGAACAACAGCGCCTTGGTACTCAACATCATTTGCATCATCTTCATCACTAGAAACCCCCCAACTACTCTGGATGCTGCTAGCCTGGTCATCAAAACGAGTACGCACTTGGTTCAGCGTACTCGACCGTTGGGCCTCACTGTGTCTGGCAGCCTCTTCCTGCCTAGCCCCCTTAGTAGAACCAGTTACCCCCCTCTCATGAGGGTCCCCTCTGAGCAGGGTAGGCCTAGAACTATTCCCGCTCAGCAAGTTCTAAAAAAACCCTTTCCTTTCCCGTGAGTACCAGCCATTTACTACAATTTTTTATAATTTAATGAGATATTATCAATGGTACCCCTGTACTATAGCAAAATAACAATGGTACCCCAGTGTATTTCAATGGTACCCCCAAGTATATGCTAATTACAACCGTGACACTATTAATGATTTTTCCGTTAAATGTCCGTTAAATTTTGAAGTTAACCTAACCATGGTTAGTTTCTTCTTCTTCCCTTTTCCCTTTCCTCTTCCTGCTCTCCTTCCATGGCTGGTGGGCGAAGTACTACTGGTCCTACTATATTTTGACACCAAACTCGCAATAACCAAATTAACAACTGCATTTTGACACCAAACCCGCAAGAAATGACTGAGAAATCGAACAAAAAACTAAAACCAGCGACAAACACAAATGCAGGAATCAGAATTTCTGTCACTACTTTTCCCTTGAACAAAAAAACTGGAATCGATTTTTGATTATCAAATAAAAAACTACAATGATAAGCGAATGACAATCTAAATGCATCACAATGAAAAGCAATGACGATCTAAATAAACATGAAAACTGTAACACCCCTGAATTTCCGACCCGTTAGAGAAACCAAAACCGTAAAGGACGGGAGGAAATTCGGGTGTTACATAGAAGAAAAGGAAAATAATTTGGATAAACGTTAAATATTAACTTTAAAAAGGTGACTGGAAATTTTGGCAGCATCCGCCTTAAAACTGTGCGCCTTTGTAGAAAAATAAAAGTTATTTAGAAGCTAACAAGGTAAAGGCACCAACGGCCTATCAAAACTATGTCACGGCGGAATGATTCGTCGCCGGCTTCTCAAATCCACATGCCATGCATTGATCGTAGTTCCAGTGTCGACGTTTGCGTCTTAAAAAGATTTGACTCCTTAAAACCATACAGAGTTATAAACTACGCAGTGGAAATACAAATATACGAGGGAGGACACAAGGCCTCATAACAAATCATATACAACCAAATTTTACAAACGATAACAGAAGCTACAAAATCGAAAGTTAGCGGTATGACACAGGTTCACTCTCCCCAAATGCAATGTTAATGCAAAAGAAGCTTAAGTACCTGCTACGCCTGTCTATGATCCTCCTGTTACTCGACATTAGACCAAAGGCCAATGTGTCATAGCAGGACAATCATAGAAAGTCATCAACAATCAAACATAAACACAAACACGTACACGTCAGTAATTAGCATCAAATATAATAAGGCCAACTACTAGATAGCATTATATCATAAACAACATAAGATGATTTTATCGGCCACTTATACTTCTTAATTTCATTACGTGTTTTCAAACCCGAACCATGTGTTCTTGGGTAGAATGCAGGTCTTCACGCTCCTCTTTTTAAACATAAACTCTTGCAAAACACGTATAGTATCAACTCGACCAAGGCATTAACAGAATACCTAACACATGACCAAGGCATAAACATAAACTCTTGTCTATCTTAAGGTATGTGTGATCATAGGCTGTAATACCCTTGAGGTAACTTAACTTAGGCAAACTTCTCACTAGCATAAACTATGCTATCAATAAGTAAACTTTCTATCAATGTGTAAGCTTTCTATCAAAGAATGAACCTTCTATCATTAAATAACTTTCGATCAATGAATAAACTTTCTATCACTGAATAAATTTCTATCAGTGGATTCATATCTACTTCCTGGCATAGTGACACGACCAAGGGCGCTATCGGCCATCCGACGCCCATGGCAAAGTACGAGCTCATGCCCCCTCCAGCTGACCCTATCGGGTCCTACTTTCGGGAAAAAAAATAATGCAATGGGGTTCTAAACCAATGAAGAGGCCACCATATTGGGGTTTCCAAGGCCCGCATGGTAACACCTCGGTCAAGGGGCGGTATCGGCCATCCGGCACCCAAGCATGCTCATACCCCCCCTTACGGTGGTCTCGTCGAACCACACCTAGGGAACTAATAAATCAACCGGACATAATCCAGTTGAGTCACGCCAGCTAATCACAATCTAATACTTTATCAGATGGGAATAACTTCCACATCCACTTTCGACTAATAATGAGCGCCCTGGGATAGCAGTGCGCCAAAACCCACTGAGCCACTATTCAAAATATGAAATTCACCTCTAAAGGAGTCATTCTAACTCAAAATAAGGCATAATCCAATTTTTAAATAGATTAGGGGTAGTTCTCACCTTCTATTAACACTCTCATTCTCTAAACTATTCTAAGCGCAAGGATTTCATAGTCGATAGCTCTTCATGTAAAGGTGTACTCACTAGTATCTCATAGTTTCAATGCAATGTATATTATCACAATAAACAATAATGTCTTAAAGCAAATTGCATATAAGGGTTAGTTACTGCGTGTACGTACCTGTAAGCATCACTGCACGATTAAAAGTGACAAGATCACCCGATTAAGGCTCTACTTTCCTCTTACAAATGGGCACCTATATAAGTTATGAGTAGAACTAATAAGTTCCCTTAACTACTTTGCCATAGCAAACTGAATACCAAAGTAACCGCTATCATCCATTCAACATGAGTTTCCGATTACTCTAGCACGCACACAACTCATTCAATACAAGTCAATATCATTAACTCAACACAACATAAGTCTTTCTATCAATTTAAAGTAGAAGTATGTGTGAATCGTTTCTTTACATTAACTAATTTTGAGCATATTGGCTCGCGTTACCCAAAAATAACTAATCACAACTAAATCTTACAATTTTAATATAACATTAATATAACGATAAGGCAAATCATAGAGTTATTGTATCGAGCTATCATTTGTTACATTCTCCAAAGCTATTAAGAACTATAGTCAAAACAACACGACAATTAACTTTAGCAACCATCGACGATAAGTTGACATTATGCTCTTGGCTTACTAATATTATGTATCTATAACTTCAATAACAACCTAATAAGAGTATTTGTAATTCACAACAACCAAACCACAACAATTAGTAGCTATTATTCTCAATTTAACCAATCAAAATCACTTCCATAATCAGCTACAATCATCACCATTACTAATTATCACAATAAAAATCAATCGACTAAGTTTCAAAATAACTTTTAAGGTTATTTAATCAATCATCACAACACCCAAACTATAGCATAAAACGCACATCATTAGTGATTTCATTTCTAAATCCAAACCCTAGTCATTTTGTGTTCAAAGATAACATATTTAATTACCCATGCTAAGATTCAAAGAAAATAATACAAAACCAACACATCACCTATAATATCTAATCACACTTCAAATGCTAAGTTTCAATTCATCAATCAAATTCTTACCCACAAAAAGATTCAATGAAATTAACACAACCAACATCAAACTCAATACACTTAATAAAACTCCAATTAAAAGTTAGAAAATAAATTAGAGACATGAGGAGATGGCTCACAAAGGGGAACTAGAAATGGGTGAGGGTATAGGTGGTTGTTGTGGTGGTGTGGAGCACAAAAGTGATGGAAGAAGTTGTGTGGGTTGCGGAGGCTGCATCACAGCAGCTTGCTGCTGCCAGGTGGTGGAGTAAGCCCGGCTGCTGCCGCCTGCCACCTGTGAAGGACAGGGAGGAGTCAGTTTCTGCTTGTGGAGAAGGAGAAGAGGCGGAGTCGTGCTGGTGGCTGCTCATGGGGTGGCTGCCGGCTGCCCTTGGTCACAGTGAGGGAGGAGGGAGTGAGAGAAAGAGAGAAGAGAAAGGAGGAGAGGAGAGTGGCGGCTGGTTTGGGTATGTAGGGTTTTGAAGCCTCTTACTCATTATTATTATTATTATTATTATTATTATTATTATTATTATTATTATTATTATTATTATTATTATTATTATTATTATTATTATTTATTCGTTTATTTCTTATCAAGATTAATTTTCTTGCGAGACCCAACTAAGATATTTAATAAAGTAATCATTTTGATTCGAACCCCTTTATATTAGAAATCGTAATTGTATTTTTAATATAAATATATGTTAATATTTAAATTCGTATGTGAAAGAAATTTATTAAAACTACTTCAAAATTAATTTAATATAATTATAAAATACCCACAAGTCATTAAAATATTAATTAATGACGTCACAAAATCTCGGGGTGTTACAGACTACCCCCCTTAAAAGGACTTTCGTCCCCGAAACTAGAGTAACAAGAGTAAAATTCATGAAAATTTGTATTTCTAATAACTTAAGAAGGTGTTTTAAATATTTTAAGCTCCGGAATTGACTCAAGGATCGTGACTATTGACACTAATAAACAAAAAGATACTCAATCTATTAGAATATTCATACATATCTCATTTTGAGTATTTTTTTATAATCGCCTAAATTGGCTCAAAAAACTAATCAAAAGCATGTAAATATCACACCAATTGATTCAATCAAACAATCAAAAGCATGTAGATATCACACAAATTGGTTCAAACAGTCAATTAAAAGTATGTTAGTTTGTAATAGGTTGTTATCATAGAGGCGAAAATGCGTTAAAACGCGTGAAATTCTATTGCATTCTACCCCCCTTAAAACTTAGTTATGAGCCCGTAACTCACTAACCTCGAAACATATGCAAGGATAGTGTGGTTAGACCATGAGACTCTAATTATTTAATATCTTGGATCTTAGTACTACACATCCTAGTATCTAAGTCTCAATATCTTCTCTTAATAAGATAACTCTTCTCACTGTTTACAAAAATAAAAGATCAAGCAAATGTGGCTTTTAAAAAGTATATCACTTGAGCTCGTGACCACACGAAATGTCCTGTTATCTCATGTAATTCTTCAAACAACCTTTCCACTTCTACGTGGCCACCTAAGGTCGTACTTTTTGATAATGTTGAAATGTACGGAAGGTTTAACTATTATAATTTAAACCATGAATGGGGGTAAAATATCAAAACAACAAAGTCCTAAAAGTAAGGTGCACGAAGTTGCTCAACATTTAACTCGTATTACAATTAGACACCCTAGACCGGAGGATACTTGAATCTTACTAAACTGGTTGGTTATCAACTCCCAAATCCACATGCCAAGCATGGATCGTGGTTCCAATGTCGACGTTTGCGTCTTAAAAATATTTAACTCCTTAAAACCATACAGAGTTATAAACTACGCAGCGGAAATACAAATATACGAGGAGGACACAAGGCCTCATAACAAATCATATACAACCAAAGTTTACAAAAGATAACAGAACCTACAAAATCGAAAGTTAGCGGTATGACACAGGTTATGCTTCGCCCTCATCACTATCCCCAAATTCAATGCAATGCAAAATAAGCTTCAGTACCTGCTACGCCTGTCTATGATCCTCCCGCTGCTCGAAATTAGACCAAAGGCCAATGTGTCATAGCAGGACAATCATAGAAAGTCATCAACAATCAAACACAAACACAAACACGTACACGTCAGTAATTAGCATCAAATATAATAAGGCCAACTACTAGATAGCATTATATCATAAACAACATAAGATGATTTCATAAAACGCAAGCACAAATAGTAACCGTTTATCGGCCACTTATACTTCTTAATATCATTATGTGTTTTCCAACCCGAACCATGTGTTCTAGGGTAGAATGCAGGTCTTCACGCTCCTCTTTTCAACCATAAACTCTTGAAAAACACGTATAGTATCAACTCGAACAAGGCATTAACAGAATACTTAACACATGACCTTATAGAGCTTGCCTATCTTAAGGTAAGTGTGATCATAAGCTGTAATACCCTTGAGGTAACTTAACTTAGGCACACTTCTCACTAGCATAAACTATGCTATCAATAAGTAAACTTTCTATCAATGTGTAAGCTTTCTATCAAAGAATGAACCTTCTATCATTAAATAACTTTTGATCAATGAATAAACTTTCTATCACTGAATAAATTTCTATCAGTGGATCTTTCTGTACTTCCTGGCATAGTGACACGGCCAAGGGCGTTATCGGCCATCTGGCGCTCATGGCAAAGTACGAGCTGTAATGCCCCGAATATTCTCTATGACATAATTTCCATTTTATTCCTTTTTCTAGTTACTTTTCTTTAAGTCTAGTCTTTAATTTAAAATAATTTATTATGATATTATTTGTGATTTATTATAACTATCTCTTTTATGCTTCATAATGTGATTTAAAATGTGCATAAGTTATTATTATTAATATTATTAATATTATTAATATTATTAATATTAATATTATTATTATTATTATTATTATTATTATTATTATTATTATTATTATTATTATTATTATTATTATTATTATTGTTTATGTTGTTGTTGTTGTTGTTGTTGTTATCGTGTTAATATATTATATTCATTAAATTTATGTACTACTATTATATGTCCTAGGTTATTTATTTTTTGACCAACTTATGGTAACAAGTTTTAAATTAGGAGGACTAAATATTTTTTTTAGTACATTATTATCATGATAGGCTTGTAAAATTAGTGTTTAATTACGTTAATTGATTCTAATTTATGCTTAATTAATTTATACATTCTGGAATGAAATGAATGCATGAACATCCTTCAATTCTTTTCATTTTCTTTTCCTCAAGTTGATTGAACTTCCTAATGCTCATAAATTTCAGCCATTATGAGAAGTCTTTTGGGATGGTTTTATCCCTCCTACAAATACTAGCCTATTGTTATGTAATTTTTCATTCATTCATTCATAAACTAGCTCATAAACTTTCTTTTTCTCATTCTTTTCTCTCAAAGAAAAAAGAACATAACTAAATACTTTTTCTACAAGTGCCAAAATATTATCATATTTTTGGGCTACTTTTGAAGACTTATTTTGAATAATTCAAGCTTACGTCAAGGAATTTATTTTGCAAATTATTTGGGAGATTTTTTTGGAGTTTTCTTTAATCTTCTAACGATTATTACTTTCCTCCATTATCCAGATAACTAGATTTTTCTTCACTTAGTTTCTTAATTAAACATAGAGGTCTTGTTTAGAATTAATTAAAATTTAAATCGAATAATTCAGTATTATATTGTAAATTTTGCTTTAATTATTTTCGTGCATATAATATTGTTATTTTAATCTTCTATAATGTGTTATAACATAAATTTAATTTAGGAATGGTTAAAACTTAATTTTCGTGATTTGAGTAATTTTATTTTAAATAATTATGAAAATCTGGAAAATCTGCACTTTTTATTAATAGTAATTTGGCTGTAATTTATTGATCTTAATTTATTTCGATATTATTTTAACACTAAAATATGTTACAATCAGTAGGTAATAGTGTAAATTAATTTTGTTGAATTTGGGTTTAATTTACAAAATTATTATTTAATAATGGCTTAAACTAGTTAATTTGAATTTTGTGAATTAATTAAGGTTAAGAGGAATAAAAATCTGATTTAATTTATTAATTCATTAATTTTGGTCATGTACCTAATTGCTTGGTTATGTGTTAATTTCATGTACTACTTATTTATTTTAATTAGATACTTTATGATCATTTGTTGTTAAAGTCATGTAAATGGAGAACTTGACTTTAGCATTGACTTTGACCATGACCATTAACTTTTGTTGACTATTATAATGGTTATGTGATTTTATTGTGATGGTTTATAAAACTGTTTTGTTGCTTGTCGACAACTTTATACTTAAGAATAAATTAACATTGTCTGTAGTATATTCTTGCCAAGAGTTGTTGTAAGGTTTATTCTTGATTAAGTTCGAGTTATCCTTATTCCAAACTCAGACATTACAACTTAAACTGTATGATTTTTCTCTTGATTGGTTTTGAACAACTCCTTAGGAGTTATGGTATTTTGGAAATGTTCATTGTGGCTTTTGGGTTCTTAAGGGTAAATCCATAGTGGTTCCTTATGAACATTGGTTTTGTTGTTATTTGGAAATCGTTGGGTAAGTCCATAGTGGTTCCTTCGATTGGACAGCACATCTATAGTAGATTGGTTTTAGATTTAGTTGTCGTTCTCGTTATACTGGATTGATTTGGTTATATCATTGTGGTTGACCCTAGGTTCACCCTGACTTTATCTAGGCTTAGTGGGCAGCGAATTTGTTCACAGCGTCTGTTCCAAGTACGACTTGAAAATATTTTTAAATTGATTTTGTTAAATTGTTTTGGAAAAGTTATCTTTGGTTTTAATTGATTTGGTTATCCTACTTTGGTATTAATTGAATTGATCAACATTATTTGACTCTATCGGTTTGGCTTGTGTGGTTGGATCGTTGTTAATTGATTTGAATTTTAATTAAGCCTCGCATTAGTCCTTTGTTTAAATTTGAACCTTGGTGTTAAGGACAGTCTAGTTACTAGCCACTAAGTGGTGATTTGCTGTTTAGTTGTTGCAGGTGATGATTGTATTCACTCGAAGCAACTGGGGAATAAGACTGAGAGAGTGTAGGGTTACCTAAAGCATTAAGTTGAAGTTTACATGTTTTATTTTTCTTATTTATGGGAATGTTTTACTCCCTGGATTATTATTTAATAACTTTTTGATTTAGTTTATTCGAAGTTATAAATTTTTCGAAAATTTTTAGTGACCCATCTTAGTGTATTGTTTCCGCCAGTACACCCTATATTAAGACGGGTCATTAAAGTTGGTATTAGAGCTGAACGGTTTCGAGGCTTGCTTAAGTCAGTTACTTGGAACCTAAGCAATTGACTTGACCATAGAGTTAGGATTACTTGGGTAGTAAGAAATGTTAATTGCTTTTAGAAACGCAAGGAAGTATGTAAGACTATATATAAATTTTTTTTTGTAGGATGCCTCCTAGAAGAAGAACCTCTGCTGAGAAGGAGTCTTCTCGCCAACGTCTGAGTGCTCTAGAGAATGCTATCATTGCCCTCGCAAATCGATCCACTGGTCTGGCTAACAACCAGTCTGTCTTTAATCGGTTTGATCGTCACCGTCCCCCAGCCTATGAGGGTACTGCCGATCCTGTAGTTCTCGAAGGTTGGTTGCGTGAGATAGAAAAACTCTTTGACGCGACCGGCTGCCCAGATGCTAAAAAGGTAGCTATTGGCTCGTATTACCTGAAGAAAGAGGCTGACAACTGGTGGGGTATGGTCAAAGCTCAATGTCTTGCTACCACTGGCTTTGGGTGGGAAAAATTCTCCACGAAGTTGAAGGAGAGATTCTATCCGGACGAGTTGAGGTGGCTGAAAAGAGAAGAGTTTCTCTCTCTGGAACAGGGTTCTATGTCAGTGCAAGCATATACTGACAAGTTCACAGAGTTGTCTCGTTTTGCTGCTGTTTTGATCCCTTCTAAAGCTGAGAAAGTGAGGTTGTATGTGAGGAGGTTAGACGCCTAGATTAGGGTACCAGAGATGTGTTCAGGTGCTGCTACTTTCCAGAGGGCTCATGAAGTTGCCCTTAGTGCTTATGCTGCAGTTCAGGTGGAAGAAGCTGCTAGGTGTGCTCTCATAGCCAAGAGGCCCCCTCCCTCATTTCATACTGCAAACCCCTCCAAGAAGTCTAAGCTTATTCCTGCAAAGAAGGGGAGTACTTCTGATTCTAGACCAAAGAAGTGTTTCAAGTGCGAGAAAGATTAGCACCCTGGCAAAAATTGTGATGGTTCTTCTGTCAAGTGTTTCTATAGCAATGGTGAGGGTCACTGTTCGTACTCTTGCCCTAAGAATTCTGATGCAGGCAAGACAATTACTGGTGGTAATGCCCCTCTCCGCAACAGGGTTTATAATATGACCGAAACCGAGGAAGAATCGGATGTTGATGTCATTGCCGGTACTATTCTCGTAAACTCTATTCCTGCTTATGTTTTATTTGATACTGGTGCTACTGCTTCTTTCATCTCTTCTTCCTTTATTGAAAAAGCCAAGTTGAACTCTTCTATGTCTCTTAAATCTGTGATCTCCCTTCCTAATGGGGAGAAAATTTCTTGTCATCGCACTTTTCGAAGCGTTTCTGTTATCATTAACGAGGTGGAATTGACTGCAAATGTTAAAGAGTTCCCCATGAATGAATCGATGTGATATTCGGCATAGATTGGGTGAAGGAATACCGAGCTGTATTCCATTGTAGGGATGAGAAGGTGGTGTTGAGAAGCCATAAAGGGAAGAGAGTTTCTTATTCTAACACCAAAGAAAAGCCTGGTGTGAAGATCGTCTTTGCTATGAAGATGATGAAAATACAAAGGAAAGGGAATGAAGTTTTCTTGTGCAAAGTGACTGAAGTCTCCGAAGGTGTTAAGCTTGAAGACATTCTCAATGTCAGAGACTATCCAGATGTATTTTCCGAAGAATTACTTGGAATCCTTCCCGGAAGAGATGTAGAATTTGGGATTGAGTTGATTCCAGGTACCGCTCCTAATTCTAAACCCCCCTATAGAATGACACCCTCAGAAATGCAAGAGTTAAAGACTCAGTTGCAAGAGCTTATCGATAAGGGTTTTATAAGGCCCAGTGCTTTTCCTTGGGGTGCTCCAGTTCTATTTGTGAAGAAGAAAGATGGTAGTACGCGGTTGTGTATTGACTACC
>NC_080054.1:11766416-11788916 GCF_026212465.1 Amaranthus tricolor
TTTTTGTCAATTTCGCGCGTAAAACTGGTCAAACATGGTTTGTTATGCACGAAACTTGGCACACAACACTATTTGGAATATATTATTGTGTTGAAATGGTTAGAATTGATAATAATAGTCATATGCTAGAAATTAGAAGTTAAGTTGCGATTTTATGCGTTTTTAAGCGTTTTTGTCAATTTCGCGCGTAAAGTACTCAAACTTGGTTTGTTATGCACGAAACTTGGCACACAACACTATTTGGCATATATTATTGTGTTGAAATGGTTAGAATTGATAATAATAGTCATATGCTAGAAATTAGAAGTTAAGTTGCGATTTTATGCGTTTTTAAGCGTTTTTGTCAATTCCGCGCGTAAAGTAGCTCAAACTTTGTTTGTTTTGCACGAAACTTGGCACACAACACTATTTGGTATATATTATTGTGTAGAAGTTGTTAGAATTGAAAATCATAGTCATATTCTAGAACTTATGTGTTAAGTTGCGATTTTATGCGTTTTTAACCGTTTTTGACACTAACTTCTATTTTCTCTTAGTGCTTTCAACAACCTCCTTCTTCCGTTGACTGCGGCTACTACGCGCTGAAGTTTATGGACGATATTATAAATTCCGTGAAGGAATTTGGAGTCGAAAATATAGATGCCGTAAGTATTTGTTATGTTCTTAATTAAATATATTATTGGTAAAACCTAATGTTTCTATATTAATAGCTTTTATTTTAATATTATAATATAGGTTTTAAACGACATTCCGAGGGAAACACGCGCTTTGAGAAGTGAAGAGATGCGCGAATTAAAAGACAAGATTGCCGTGTATATTGCTAATATTTGTCCTTGATAAATTGTAATTAGTATTGATTGTTTTTTATAGTTTATTTAATGTATATATATATATGTACGTACATATTATATTATATATATATACGAGCGAGAGTTTATTATTACAAAGAGATTAATGTTGATTATCTGTGATTATCATTGGATTAATCACTGTTATTACATTGTAATATTATTGCATTATTATAAGGATTAAACGGAAAAAGAAAAAAAAAAGAGACTTATTGCTGCGGTTTTAGGCCTGACCGCAGCAAATAATGCCACACTTATTGCTGCGGTTTTCCCCCCTGACCGCAGCAAATAACACCCATTATTTGCTGCGGTTTTAGCCCATGACTGCAGCAAATAATGCCCTTATTTGCTGCGTTTTTGAACCGCAGCATTTAAAGTAGGACATTTGCTGCTATCACTATTGCTGGGGGCCAAAACCGCAGCAAATAATGGCAAAAAAACCGCAGCAAACGAGGTTTTTTCCACTAGTGAACCCCTTCCTATTCCAGCATGGAAGTTTGACTCCATTTCCATGGATTTTGTGATTGGGCTTCCTTATGCTGCTGGTGGCTTGAATGCAGTGTGGATAATAGTTGATCACTTGACCAAGGTTGCCAGATTTATTCCTATGAAGAAGACTTGGTCAATGGAGCGAATGGCGGAGGCTTATTCAAATGAAATCATAAGGTTGCATGGTGTACCTAGGGAAATTGTGTCCGATCGTGATCCCAGGTTCTTATCTCGTTATAAAAGGCTTTTGGTACTAAGTTGAAGTTAAGTACCGCTTTCCATGCTGCAACTGATGGGCAAACGGAGAGAACAATCCAGACTTTGGAAGACATGCTCCATGCTTGTGCCCTGGAATTCCAAGGCTCGTGGGTGAAGTCTTTAAGCTTGGTAGAGTTCTCTTACAACAACAGCTACCATACGAGCATCCAAATGGCTCCCTACGAGGCTCTTTATGGCAGGAAATGTCGTAGTCCTACTTTCTGGAGCGACATAAGTGATTCGTTGGTCTTGGGACCCGATCTTATCCAATCTTCTGTAGATAAGGTCAAAGTTATTCAAGGAAAGATGAAGGCTGCCGAGGATCGACAAAAGTCTTATGCCGATTTGAGTAGAAGACCTATTGCTTATGATGTTGGGGATAAGGTGCTTTTGAAGGTGTTCCCAATGAAGGGAGTAATGAGATTTGGTGTGAAGGGCAAGCTCAGCCCTAAGTATGTGGGTCCTTATGAGGTACTTGAGAGGATTGGTGAAGTGGCTTATAAGTTGGCTTTGCCAGTCGAGCTATCTAAGGTTCACAATGTGTTCCATGTCTCTCAGTTATGGCGTTATCGTAGTGATCCTTCGCATGTTATAGCCGTAGAGTCGGTAGAGGTCAACCCTAATTTGACTTTTGAGGAAAACCAGTCAAAATCCTTGATCGTCAGGTACGTTCTCTGAGGACAAAGGAAGTGCCATTAGTGAAAGTGTTGTGGCGTAGTCAAAAGTATGAACAAGCCACCTAGGAAACTGAGGAGTCAATGCGACTTAAGTATCCCGAGTTGTTTGTAGCCGAACAAAGGTAATTATTTCGTCCTTGTTTCCTTATCTTTCTCTTTGTAAGTTTCGAGGGTGAAACTTTTTATAAATGGGTAGGATTGTAATGCCCCGAATTTTCTCTATGGCATAATTTCCATTTTATTCCTCTTTCTAGTTACTTTTCTTCAAGTCTAGTCTTTAATTTAAAATAATTTATTATGATATTATTTGTGATTTATTATAACTATCTCTTTTATGCTTTATAATGTGATTTAAAATGTGCATAAGTTATTATTATTATTATTATTGTTGTTGTTGTTGTTGTTGTTGTCGTGTTAATATATTATTTTCATTAAATTTATGTACTACTATTAGATGTCCTAGGTTATTTATTTTTGGACCAACTTGTGGTAACAAGTTTTAAATTAGGAGCACTAAATATTTTTTTAGTACATTATTATCATGATAGGCTTGTAAAATTAGTGTTAAATTAAGTTAATTGATTCTAATTCATGCTTAATTAATTGGTACATTCTAGAATGGAATGAATGCATCAACGTCCTTCAAATCTTTTCATTTTCTTTTCCTCAAGTTGCTTCCCAATGCTCATAAATTTCAGCCATTATGAGAAGTCTTTTGGGATGGTTTTTCCCCTCCTATAAATACTAGCCTATTGTTATGTAATTTTTCATTCATTTATAAACTAGCTGATAAACTTTTTTTCTCTCATTCTTTTCTCTCAAAAAAAAAGAACATAACAAAATACTTGCTTTATTTTTCTTCAAGTGCCAAAATATTATCATATTTTTGGTCTACTTTTGAAGACTTATTTTGAATTATTCAAGCTCACTTCAAGGAATTTATTTTGCAAATTATTTGGGAGATTTTCTTGGAGTTTTCTTTAATCTTCTAAAGATTATTACTTTCCTCTATTATCCACGTAACTAGATTTTTCTTCACTTAGTTTCTTAATTAAACATAGAAGTCTTGTTTAGAATTAATTAAAATTTAAATTGATTAATTCAGTTTTATATTGTAAATTTTGCTTTAATTATTTTCGTGCATATATTATTGTTATTTTAATCTTCTATGATGTGTTATAACATAGATTTAATTTATGATTGGTTAAAACTCAATTTTCGTGATTTGAATAATTTTATTTTAAATAATTATGAAAATCTGGAAAATCTGCACTTTTTATTAATAGTAATTTGGCTGTAATTTATTGATTTTAATTTATTTCCACATTATTTTAACACTAAAATATGTTACAATCAGTAGGTAATAGTGTAAATTAATTTTGATGAATTTGGGTTTAATTTACAAAATTATTATTTAATAATGGCTTAAACTAGTTAGTTTGAATTTTGTGAATTAATTAAGGTTAAGAGGAATTAAAATCTGATTTAATTTTGGTCATGTACCTAATTGCTTGGTTATGTGTTAATTTCATTAACTACTTATTTATTTTAATTAGATAGTTTATGACCATTTGTTGTTAAAGACATGTAAATGGAGAACTTGACTTTGGCATTGACTTTGACCATGACCATTGACTTTTGTTGACTATTATAATGGTTATGTGATTTTATTGTGATGGTTTATAAAACTGTTTTGTTGCTTGTCGACAACTTTATACTTAAGAATAAAATAACATTGTCTGTAGTATATTCTTGCCAAGAGTTGTTGTAAGGTGTATTCTTGATTAAGTTCGAATTATACTTATTCCAAACTCAGACATTAAAACTTAAACTGTATGATTTTTATCTTGATTGGTTTTGAACAACTCCTTAGGAGTTTTGGTATTTTGGAAATGGTCATTGTTGATTTTGGGTTCTTAAGGGTAAATCCATAGTGGTTCCTTATGAACATTGGTTTTGTTGTTATTTGGAAATCGTTGGGTAAGTCCATAGTGGTTCCTTCGATTGGACAGCACCTCTATAGTAGATTGGTTTTAGATTTAGTTGTCGTTCTCGTTATGCTGGATCTTCGGAAAACGAGAGAGATTGGCCATTCTTAGACAGGGTTATATCATTGTTGTTGACCCGAGGTTTGCCCTGACTTTATCTAGGCTTAGTGGGCCGCGAATTTGTTCACTGCGTCTGTTCCAAGTACGACTTGAAAATATTGTTAACTTGATTTTGTTAAATTGTTTTGGAAAAGTTATCTTTGGTTTTAATTGATTTGGTTATCCTACTTTGATATTAATTGAATTGATCAACATTATTTGACTCTATCGGTTTGGCTTGTATGGTTGGATCGTTTTTAATTGATTTGAATTTTAATTAAGCCTCGCATTAGTCCTTTGTTTGAATTTGAACCTTGGTGTTAAGGACAGTCTAGTTACTGGCCACTAAGTGGTGATTTGCTGTTTAGTTGTTGTAGGTGATGATTGAATTCACTCGAAGCAACTGGGTAATAAGACTGAGAGAGTGTAAGGTTACCTAGAACATTAAGTTGAAGTTTAGATGTTTTATTTTTCTTATTTATGGGAATGTTTTACTCTCTGGATTATTATGTAATAACTTTTTGATTTAGTTTATTCGAAGTTATAAATTTTCCGAAAATTTAGTGACCCAACTTAGTGTATTGTTTCCGCCAGTACACCCTATATTAAGTCGGGTCATTACACGACCTCATGCCCCCTCTAGCTGACCCTCTCGGGTCCTACCTTCGGGAAAAAAAATAACACACTGGGGTTCTAAACCAGTGAAGAGGCCACCATATTGGGGTTTGCAAGGCCCGCATGGTAACACCTCGGTCAAGGGGCGGTTTCGGCAATCCGCTTCCCAGTGACCGAAGCATGCTCATACCCCTCTTACAGTGCTCCCGTCGAACCTCACCTAGGGGACTAATAAATCAACCGGACATAATCCAGTTGAGTCACGCCAGCTAATCATAATCTAATACTTTATCAGATGGGAAAAACTTCCACATCCACTTTCGATTAACAATGAGCGGCCTGGGATAGCAGCGCGCCAAAACCCACTGAGCCACTCATCAAAATATGAAATTCACCTGTAAAGGAGTCATTCTAACTCCAAGTAAGGCATAATCCAATTCTTAAATAGATAAGGGGTAGTTCTCGCCTTCTATTAACACTCTCATTCTCTAAACTATTCTAAGCGCAAGGATTTCATAGTCGATAGCTCTTCATGTAAAGGTGTACTCACTAGTATCTCATAGTTTCAATGCAATGTATATTATCACAATAAACAATAATGTCTTAAAGCAAATTGCATATAAGGGTTAGTTACTGCGTGTACGTACCTGTAAGCGTCACTGCACGATCAAAAGTCACAAAATCACCCAACTAAGGCTCTGCTTTCCTCTTACAAATGGGCACCTATATAAGTTATGAGTAGAACTAATAAGTTCCCTTAACTACTTTGCCATACCAAACTAAATACCAAAGTAACCGCTATCATCCATTCAACACGAGTCTCCGATTACTCTAGCACGCACACAACTCATTCAATACAAGTCAAAATCATTAACTCAACACAACATAAGTCTTTCCATCAATTTAAAGTAGAAGTATGTGTGAATCGTTTCTTTACATTAACTAATTTTGAGCATATTGGCTCGCGTTACCCAAAAATAACTAATCACAACTAAATCTTACAATTTTAATATAACATTAATATAACGTTAAGGCAAATGGTACAGTTATTGTATCGAGATATCATTTGTTACATTCTCCAAACCCATTAAGAACTATATAGTCAAAACAACACGACAATTAACTTTAGCAACCATCGACGATAAGTTGACATTATGCTCTTGGCTTACTAATATTATGTATCTATGACTTCAATAACAACCTAATAAGGGTATTTGTAATTCACAACAACCAAACCACAAAAATTAGTAGCTATTATTCTCAATTTATCCAATCAAAATCACTTCCATAATCAGCTACAATCATCACCATTACTAATTATCACAACAACAATCAATCGACTAAGTTTCAAAACAACTTTTAAGATTATTTAATCAATCATCACACCACCCAAACTATAGCATAAAACACACATCATTAGTGATTTCATTTCTAAATCCAAACCCTAGTCATTTCGTGTTCAAAGATAACATATTTAATTACCCATGCTAAAATTCAAAGAAACTAATACAAAACCAACACATCACCCATAATATCAAATCACACTTCAAATCCTAAGTTTCAATTCATCAATCAAATTCTTACCTACAAAAAGATTCGATGAAATTAACACAACCAACATCAAACTCAATACACTTAATAAAACTCCAATTAAAAGTTAGAAAATAAATTAGAGCAAAGAGGAGATGGCTCACAAAGGGGAAGTAGAAATGGGTGAGGGTATAGGTGGTTGTTGTGGTGGTGTGGAGCACAAAGGTGATGGAAGAAGTTGTGTGGGTTGCGGAGGCTGCATCACACCAGCTTGCTGCTGCCAAGTGGTGGAGCAAGGCCGGCTGTTGCCGCCTGCCACCTGTGGAGGACAGGGAGGAGTCAGTTTCTGCTTGTGGAGAAGGAGAAGAGGCGGAGCTGTGCTGGTGGCTGCTCGTGGGGTGGTTGCCGGCTACTCTTGGTCATAGTGAGGGAGGAGGGAGTGAGAGAAATAGAGAAGAGAAAGGAGGAGAGGAGAGTGGCGGCTGGTTTGGGTATGTAGGGTTTTAAAGCCTCTTACTCATTATTATTATTTTTTTTATTTGTTTATTTCTTATCAAGATTAATTTTCTTGCGAGACTCAACTAAAACATTTAATAAAGTAATCATTTTGATTCGAACCTCTTTAATTTAGAAATTGTAATTGTATTTTTAATATAAATATATGTTAATATTTAAATTTGTATGTTACAAAATCTCCGGGTGTTACAAAAACTCAATTGAAAAATAAAATGAAAATTAAAATGAAAATCAAAACAAAAATGAAAATTAAAATGCAATAAACTGAAAACCAAATGAAAAACTACGATGAATATCGAATGACAATCAGAAATATCAAAACTAAAATGAAAATCAAACTTTTCACAAGAAAAGACCTTACCTTTCTTGAGATAACTTTATCATTGAAATCTAATCAATTATACATGCTCTTATCTCGGATATTCTCAATACTGGAAATAATGCAATTTTAAAAAAATGGAAACATATCGAATCAGAAATCCATATCAAATCAAATTAAAAACATCAAATTAAAATCCCAATTCAAGAAACCATAACTAAAACCTTCAGAATCCACAAATAAAGAAACCATAAAGCCCACAGCAACTCAAATAAAAGAAACAAACAAAGATGATCTAAAATTAAAACCCAAAAAAATGAACAAAAATGACTGTCACAATCATAAGAAAATCTCACCATTGCTTAACACCCCAAAAATGATAGATGGCGAAAATTACTAATAAAAGAAATTAGAAAAACTCATGGTTCTGCAACTAACCATGTAAGGAGAGCAGGAAGAGGAAAGGGAAAAGGGAAGAATAAGAAACTAACCATTATTTGGTTAAATTCAAAATTTAACGGATATTTAACGGAAAAAATATTCATAGTTTCTGTAACACCCCGAGATTTTGTGACATCATTAATTAATATTTTAATAACTTGTGGGTATTTTATAATTAGATTAAATTAATTTTGAAGTAGTTTCAATAAATTCCTTTCACATACGAATTTAAATATTAACATATATTTATATCAAAAATACAATTACGATTTCTAAAATAAAGAGGTTCGAATCAAAATGATTACTTTATTAAATTTCTTAGTTGGGTCTCGCAAGAAAATTAATCTTGATAAGAAATAAACGAATAAATAATAATAATAATAATAATAATAATAATAATAATAATAATAATAATGAGTAAGAGGCTTTAAAACCCTACATGCCCAAACTAGCCGCCACTCTCCTCTCCTCCTTTCTCTTCTCTCTTTCTCTCACTCCCTCCTCCCTCACTGTGAGCAAGAGCAGCCGGCAGCCACCCCACGAGCAGCCACCAGCACAGCTCCGCCTCTTCTCCTTTTGCACAAGCGGAAACTGACTCCTCCCTGTCCTCCACAGGTGGTAGGCGGCAGCAGCCGGCCTTGCTCCACCACCTGGCAGCAGCAAGCTGCTGTGATGCATCCTCCGCAACCCACGCAGCTTCTTCCATCACCTTTGTGCTCCACACCACCATAACAACCACCTATACCCTCACCCATTTCTAGTTCCCCTTTGTGAGCCATCTCCTCTTTTCTCTAATTTAATTTCTAACTTTTAATTGAAGTTTTATTAAGCGTATTGAGTTTGATGTTGGTTGTGTTAATTTCATTGAATCTTTTTGTGGGTAAGAATTTGATTGATGAATTGAAACTTAGGATTTGAAGTGTGATTTGATATTATGGGTGATTTGTTGGTTTTGTATTAGTTTCTTTGAATCTTAGCATGGGTAATTAAATATGTTATCTTTGAACACGAAATGACTAGGGTTTGGATTTAGAAATGAAATCACTAATGATGTGTGTTTTATGCTATATTTTGGGTGGTATGATGATTGAATAAATAACCTTAAAAGTTGTTTTGAAACTTAGTCGATTGATTGTTGTTGTGATAATTAGTAATTGTTATGATTGTAATTGATTATGGAAGTGATTTTGATTGGTTAAACTGAGAATAATAGCTACTAATTGTTGTGGTTTGGTTGTTGTGAATTACAAATACCCTTATTAGGTTGTTATTGAAGTTATAGATACATAATATTAGTAAGCCAAGAGCATAATGTCAACTTATCGTTGATGGTTGCTAAAGTTAATTGTCATGTTGTTTTGACTAGAGTTCTTAATAGCTTTGGAGAATGTAACAAATGATATCTCGATACAATAACTCTACGATTTGCCTTTTCGTTATATTAATGTTATATTAAAATTGTAAGATTTAGTTGTGATTAGTTATTTTTGGGTAACGCGAGCCAATATGCTCAAAATTAGTTAATGTAAAGAAAAGATTCACACATACTTCTACTTTAAATTGAAGGAAAAACTTATGTTGTGTTGAGTTGATGATTTTGAGTTGTATTAAATGAGTTGTGTGCGTGCTAGAGTAATCGGAAACTCATGTTGAATGGATGATAACTGTTACTTTGGAATTTATTTTGGTATGGCAAAGTTGTTAAGGGAACTTATTAGTTCTACTCATAACTTATATAGGTGCCCATTTGTAAGAGGAAAGTAGAGCCTTAGTCGGGTGATTTTGTGACTTTTAATCGTGTAGTGACGCTTACAGGTACGTACACGCAGTAACTAACCCTTATGTGCAATTTTCTTTAAGACATTACTATTTATTGTGATAGTATGCATTGTATCGAAACTATAAGGTACTAGTGAGTACACTTTATATGAAGAGCCTTCGATTATGAAATCCCTGACCTTAGAATATTTTAGAGAATGGGAGTGTTAGTAGAAGGCGGGGACCACCCCCTTATTTATTTAAGAATTAGATTATGCCTTAATTGGAGTTAGAATGACTCCTTTATAGGTGAATTTCATATGTTGATGAATGGCTCAGTTGGTTTTGGCGTGCTGCTATCCCAGGGCGCTCATTATTAGTCAAAAGTGGAAGTTATTCCCATCTGATAAAGTATTAGATTATGATTAGCTAGCGTGACTCAACTGGATTATGTCCAGTTGATTTATTAGTCCCCTAGGTGAGGTTCGACGGGACCACCGTAAGGGGGTTATGAGCATGCTTGGGTCACTGGGCGCCGGATGGACGATACCGCCCCTTAACCGAGGTGTTACCATGCGGGCCTTGCAAACCCCAATATAGTGGCCTCTTTACTGGTTTAGAACCCTAGTGTGTTAGTTTTTCCCGAAGGTAGGACTCGAGAGGGTCAGCTGGAGGGGGCATGAGCTCGTACTTTGCCATGGGCGCCGGATGGCCGATAACGCTCTTGGCCGTGTCACTATGCCAGGAAGTAGAGAAAGATCCACTGATAGAAATTTATTCAGCGACAGAAAGTTTATTCATTGATCGAAAGTTATTAATGATAGAATTTTCGTTCTTTGATAGAAAGCTTACACATTGATAGAACATTTACTCTTTGATAGAATATTTACTCATTGATAGAACATCTACTTATTTATAGAATAGTGTATGCTATTGAAAAGTGTGCTTAAGTTAAGTTACCTCAAGGGTATTACAGACTATGATCACACTTACCTTAAGATAGACAAGCTCTATAAGGTTATGTGTTAGGTATTCTGTTAATGCCTTGGTCGAGTTGATACTATACGTGTTTTGCAAGAGTTTATGTTTGAAAAGAGGAGAATGAAGACTTGTATTCTACCCAAGAACACATGGTTCGGGTTGGAAAACACGTAATGAAATTAAGAAGTATAAGTGGCCGATAAATGGTTACTATCTGTGCTTGCGTTTTATGAAATCGTCTTATGTTGTTTATGATATAATGCTATCTAGTAGTTGGCCTTATTATATTTGATGCTAATTACTGACGTGTACGTCTTTTTGTTTATGTTTGATTGTTTATGACTTTCTATGATTATCCTGCTATGACACATTGGCCTTTGGTCTAATGTCGAGCAGCAGGAGGATCATAGACAGGCGTAGCAGGTATTGAAGCTTCTTTTGCATTGCATTGCATTTGGGGAGAGTGAAGAGGGCGAAGCATAACCTGTGTCATACCGCTAACTTTCGATTTTGTAGCTTCTGTTATCTTTTGTAAACTTTGGTTGTATATGATTTTTTATGAGGCCTTATGCCCTCCCTCGTATATTTGTATTTCCGCTGCGTAGTTTATAACTCTGTATGGTATTAAGGAGTTAAATCTTTTTAAGACGCAAACGTCGACACTGGAACCACGATCCATGCTTGGCATGTGGATTTGAGAATTCGGCGACGAATCATTCCCCCGTGACACAGTTTTGATAGGCCGTTGGTGCCTTTACATTGTTAGCATCTAAATTGTTTTTCTACAAAGGCGCACAGTTTTAAGGCAGATGCTGCCAAAATTTCCACTCACCTTTTTAAAGTTAATATTTAACGTTTATCCAAATTCTTTTCCTTTTCTTTTATGTAACACCCGAATTTCCTCCCGTCCTTTACGGTTTTGGTTTCTTTAAGGGGTCGGAAATTCAGGGGTGTTACAGTGTCACGGTTGTAATTAGCATATACTTGGGGGGTACCATTAAAATACACTAGAGTACCATTGTTATTTTGCTATAGTACAGGGGTACCATTGATAATATCCCTAATAATAATAATATTTCATAATACAAGTGTATCTTCTTCATAGTTGTAACACCCTATTATTTATTATGCCATGATATGCATTTTTAATCAATTTAAAAGAATTAATAAAAATTTAAAATGTGCTGCATTAAAAATAATTAAACCAAATTTATTTATTTAGTTTCTATATTTATATGAAATAGACACTCATAATATTGATATAATTAGAAGTACTTAATTGATGGTGTTGGATTTTTCCCCAACTGGATAAAAGAAAAGAAATTATTTAATATGTGTAGGCTTAGTTAAATTGGATCATGAAAGTAAAAAAATAAAATACCCAAATTGGGTAAGAGTTTGAATGAGATGAAATGTAGTATATACCACTTTTCCCATCTATTTCTTCACTTTCTTACTTCTTATTTTCTCTTCACATCCATCTTCTTTTTACTCCCTTTTCCCTTCATATTCCTTCCTCACCAAGAACCCAACTATCATAATTACCAAGCCCAAACACCAAAAAATCGCCAGCCACCAGACAGCCGCCGAGCGCCAGCCACCAAACAATTGCCGACCGCCAGCTATGGCACCACGCCGGTGGTTTCTTGTCCTCTTTACTCTTTTTTGTGAGCTTCACTCTTCCTTTGCAATTTAGGGTTTAATTTCATGGAATCTTTGACTCATGATGTTAATTTATGTTATAATTATTGAACTTTTGATAAAAAATTAGTTTGGGTAAGCATTAAAAGTGTGAAATGAACATGAATAAGTTAGGGTTTGGATTGGGATTGAGAATTAGTATTAAAGAGAGTATTCAAGATATGTTTCAATAGTGTTAAAGTATATAGAAAACTTTGTTGATGATGTTATTAAAGTTTAGATTTGGTCTTTCTTGTTGTAAGTGTTGTTGGATGAATTTTTAGTAGTTGTTGGACAATATTGAGATGAAATTTATTATGGGTAAGAGTAGTAATTGTAAATTAAACATGATTTAATTAAAATTTATTATAGGTAAGTGTAGTAATGGTGAAACAAGGATGAACTTGAAATTAAATTAGGAACGAAAATGATAATAGTATGTACTAATTTTGGTGTCTTTTTTTTATTTCATGATTAAGAAACCTTTGTGATCTATTCTTCTTCTCTTTTTATATCCTCATAGTTTTATGTTGAAATATTATCTTTGTTTGTTAAATGTGTTGTTAAATTGATATTGGATGGGTAAAAGTTGGATGCGCCTCATTTGAACAAATAATTATTTAGAAGCATTATTAGTAGCACATCATGATGTTGAAATTGATTAGAGTTGTGGATATTGGCTTGTTGTCGTTATTGAAATTATGAGTATTATTACGATTCCTGGAATAAAGAATTTTAATCCCATAGATATCCTTAATATACATAATAAAAGTAAAGTAATGTGATCGTATCGATATTACAATTTGATGTATTACATATCTAGTTTTGTTCACAAAATAATTCCCCTTATAATATATGATATCATTGTGTTTATTTGGGAAGTTGGATGGTCTAAATATACATTGTAAGTCACGGACTATACGAGACTTATAAGTGAGCTTAAGTATGTGTGACGAGTGCTCGAATGTTATAAATATTTGTTAAGACTTGTGAATAATTTAAAGGTTACTTTTCATAGTGTTGAGTAGCTCTTAATGAGATTAGTAGACTTATAAGACCTACTTTAAATTTGGTAGGTGCTCACTTCATAAGAGGTTATAAAACCTTGTATTGGTGATTGTTTTGACTTTTGTATAGTGCCAGCAGCTTCAGGTATGTACATGCAGTATCTAACCATTATATGCAATTTTCTTGTAGACATTATTGTGTATTCTAATAATATGTAATTTATTGGAACTATGAGGTACTAGTGGGTACACATTATATGAAGAGCTATCGATTATGAATTCTTGCATCTAGACTAGTTTAGTGAATGTGAGTGTTAGTAGAAGGCGGGAACCATCCCCTTATTTATTTAAGAATTGGATATGTCTTAGAGTTAGAATATATCCTTTATAGGTGAATTTCATAATTTGTTTGAGTTACTCACTGGGCTTTGCTATCCTAGGGCACTCATTAATAGTAGAAAGCAAGAGTTATTCCCATTTGATAAAGCATTAGATCATGTTTAATTGACATGACTCTACAGGATTAGTACCTCCAGTTGGTTTAGTTCCCGAGGTGAGATCCGAGAGGCTCATCGTACTAGAGGTGTGAGCATACTTGTTTCATTAGGCGTCAGATGGCTGATACCGCCCCTTGACCGAGGTGTTTTCATGTGGGCCTTGAAAACCCCAACATGGTGCCTCTCCTCTGGATTGGTACCCCATTGGGTCTTTTTTTCCCAAAGGTAGGCTCCAAGATGATCAGCTGGAGAGGGTATGAGCTCATACTTTGCCATTGAGCGCCGGATGGCCAATACCGCTCTTGGCCTAGTCAGATAGAATTGTATAAGGGATAAACCAGATACTGAAGACAAACGAATAATGAGGGAAAGTTTGCTTGATTCTTACATGAGCTCACAGAAGAAGCAATTTGTAAAAACCTATGTCTGATTTTGAAGACAGACCTATGAATTCTTAAACTTGAATTCATTGGTCTGGGGGGGCAAATTGTGTATACAAAATATTAGTCATAAGTAATTCTGGCAGAAAAACATCTAGGAAGGTTAAATTAGAGCTAATCTGGGAGGAATTAGTAAATTTAGAAGATAATCTGGCAACTATCATTTGAGATGATTGAAGAAGCATTGAACGTACATTAGTAATATTAGTGAATGGGAAGGGCACGTGCGATTGGAAGACACTTGTCCATTATAGAAGGTCATTATAAGCTAGTGAGACACATGTTAATAAAAGAAGCAAACAGAGCCATATAAAATAAAGGAAAAATAAACAAAATAAAGAGGTACTGGACATATCCGAAACAACTACAGTAGCATGCAGGGTAATTTTAGGGATTAATGAACAATAGAAGGAATGTTCTACATGCACAATGATGAACTATTAATAGACATCAAAGAGCACATAAAGGAGATAATGGATTTCTACGATTAAGAAAGAGACACAGAACTCTAAAGTAATTTATTGCTAAGGAGTTATTACATCTGATTTTCAAGGACCCACGTTGATATTCAGAATAACGTTAAATGCACAATCATAAATCTAAAAGAGTAATTACAATTTTTCTAACTAATCCTCAAAAGAATATTTGTCAGATATTAATCACAAGGACCACACGTCTAAACAAGTCGTAAGTAGTAATCCACCTTGTAGCCACAGTGCTCCTGGAAGGACCTATTAGGCAATTTGTCTCAGACTGACACTGACTTGGGCGTTGGAGTGGGTACCTGGAAAATCATTTCGGGCCTTACTAACCCCTTATTGCATTTTACAGGAACAATCATCTTCTTTGGTGATCTTATTGCATAGTTGAGGAAGATAGCAAAGACAGGCCTCCACCAGTATTTGATTCATGGTTAATCACAGATCAGGAGATTAAGTTTTTAATTTATTGTCCTACAAAGCCATACCGGAACAATTTAGCGCTAGAAGGAGGGCCAGTTTTTCTTTGTTGGCCAAAAGTTACCTTAAGAATTTTCAAAAACAGAAGATGCCGAACAATTCACTAAATCTAAGCTAGAATACCAACCAGTCTAGAAGAAACAGATCATAGAGAAGAAAATCTACTGAAAATGACAATGTGGTACAAAGAATAGTAGATCAAAGGCGGTCTTTGATGAGGCAGTCACAAAGGTCTCAGAGAGAAGGATGAGTCGTACATCCCTCTTTCTATTCAGAGACAAAATTAAAGAGAGTCAGTTGAACTGGGCTCTCACAAAAATAAAAGTATTCATGCTGAGGATGATGGTGAGTCCTGCAAGGGAAAGAAGTACGCCTGGTACAAGACCCCTTCTAATCCTGGAACTTCGTCCCAACGAGGGACCCACATACAAAAAGGTTAGACTGAAACAGTCTATCCATAGACTGATTCCCCGGAAACAATAAGAGAATGAAGGAAGGCAGATTAAACAGAAAGAATTTCTGCAATGAGCAGGCTGGGGAAAAATCCTAGTCGATCTGGAATTTGGAAGAGGATAGGTGCTGCACAGCCTTCCTTAAAGATTCAAGAAGCTGAGGGAGAATCCGTACAGGTAGCAGAAAGCATGCAGCCAGAAGTACATTCCCTAAAAGATAAATCTACATTTGTTCCAAGCTTACCTCCAAAAGTCCCAGAGAATCAAAAGATAAGATTTTCTAGGAAGACTCCTTTCGTACCCGATATTGCTGCATCACTAGCAAAAAGTGTAAAGTTCCCAGCTCACCTGACTTACAAGGGAGAAACATGTCCAAATGCTCATATGGTAGCATTCAACAATGAGATGGACATGGACAACCACGCTGATGCAAGATGGTGCAAAAACTTCATCCTAACTCTAACAGGGACTACACAAAAATGGGCTTAAAGCCTTCTAGATGGCTTAATTTCAAGCTTTGATGAGCTGACAGATAAACTCAAAAGTCATTTCTCATCAAGGACTGCCAGAACAAAGCAATCCATTAAAATGATGAGCATCAGACAGGGAAAGGATGAATCCTTGAGGAATTACGTTTCCAGATTTGATAAAGAGAGTATTTAGGTATTGAATCCGGAAGAAAACATCTTAACTTTTGCTTTCAGGCAAGGCTTAAATTCTGAAAGGCCTGAGAGTGAAGAAGTTAAGCAACAAGTGGACCTACCTGAAGACCATGAAAGAAGTCAGAGAGTATGCACAGTCCCATGTTGATGTTTTGAAGATTTTAAAGCCATAACTGGAGCATGCACCAAGAGAAAAAGGGAAAAAGCTCTGAGAAAGCTAGAAAACTAGCAGAAAGGAGTGACGGCGAAAAAGCTGCTAAGAACCGAGGATCTAGATGTGCCAGTGCTCCATAATTATACTGGTTACCCATCGTTGAAGGAGTCCAGGGCAAAAATTTTCAATTTGCATAAAGATGACACTAAATAGCAGCGCTCCATCTAGAGGAAAATGGTTGGAAAGAACCCAGAAGCGTTTTGCAAATTCCATGAATATCCAGGTCACTGGACAAAGCATTCTAAGTCTTTAATGAATAATATTGAAGACCTAATACAAAGGGGTTATTTCCAACAGTATAAGAAAGAGAGGGATTCTGGCAAAAAGCAATCTAGAAGCAGATCCAGGGGTGAAAGGCAAGCTAGAAATGATGAGGAATCTGTACAAAAGAAAAAGAAAGAAATTTTTGTTATATTTCAGAAATTTGGGATATCAGATTATAAGGCACATTTGAGGGCAGCAACTGCTTCAAGATTAGACTTGATGGAGGTGATAGAGTAGAAGGAACTACTGCCTATGCTAGATGTGACATTTACCAGGGAGGACTGTAGGACGGTATCATATCCTCACTTTTATCCACTAGTGATGGTTATAGATATAGTTGATCAATCTGTGCACAGGGTTTTTTTAGATAATGGTGCCGAGGTGAACGTCATTTACAAATCTTGTTGGGACCAGATGGATTTGAAAGATAAAGTCTTGAAGAGGTCTTTCACTCCCATTGTAGGATTCTCAGGAGAGTTAGTACAAGTAGAAGGGAAAATAACTCTGCTTGTAATTATAACTGATAAGCAGGGGGTTATCATCACAGTACCCCAAGAATTTTACGTCATTGATGCTCCAACTATATACAATTGTATTCTAGGAAGGAAATTCACAGTAGCAATAACTGGCATTCCCTCTACCCATTATCAAACGTTACTCTTTGTGGGGCGAGAAGGTAGAGTGGGAAGGGCAAGAGGAAACCAAAAAATGCCTAGGTCTTGCAATCTTGTA
The DNA here is from genome assembly GCF_026212465.1 of Amaranthus tricolor. Taxonomy (NCBI): domain Eukaryota; kingdom Viridiplantae; phylum Streptophyta; class Magnoliopsida; order Caryophyllales; family Amaranthaceae; genus Amaranthus; species Amaranthus tricolor. The sequence goes on from NC_080054.1 coordinate 11,783,843, forward strand.
AATAAAGCAAGTACTATGCCACAAAAACAGGAAGAAAAAGAAAAGGTGCCAGAAAAAGAAAAGGTGCTAGAAAAACAATAGAAAAAGAGGAAAGGCCCAATACAAAAATAAATTTGTCGCATCTTCATTTGAGTCTGGGACTCAGAAATCTGTTGAGATCGATCCACGACCATCTGAGGATGAGAATGTAAATAAGAGTACCCCACACATAGAGATCGACTATCAGGAGATAGAGGAGGTCTCCCTGATCGAAGGGACGGATAAGACTGTCAAAATTGGGGGGGGGGGGGGGGGGAATCTCGATCCTTATATTCATCTTCATTTGATTCGGGTTTTGAGGTAGAATGCTGATCTTTTTGCCTATTCAGCAGCAGACGTGCCAGGCATTGACCCATAAATTGTAACACACAAACTCAATGTTTATGAAGGGGTTAAGCCAGATAAGCAGAAAAAGAGAAACTTCGGTCTAAAAAAACTAGATCATTGAAGAGGAGGTTCAGAAGCTGCTGGATGCTGGGCTCATTGAAGAATGCCTCTTCCCAGAGTGGCTGGCAAACTTTATTTTGGTAAAGAAGCTCCAACCTGGGAAGTGGAGGATGTGTATAAATTTTTCCAGTTTAAACAAGTATTATCCAAAAGATTTTTATCCTTTGCCTAGGATAGAACAGCTGGTTGATTCAACTGCTGGGTATGCATTATTATCTTATATGGACGCATTTTCTGGTTATCATCAAATTTTCATGGACCTTGCTGACAAAGAAAAAACGAAATTTATATGCTTAGTAGGGGTGTTTAATTATATTATGATGCCTTTTGGTTTAATGAATGTTGGGCAACATATCAAAGGTTGATGGATAAAATTTTTAAAACTCAAAGAGGTAAGAATTTAGATGTATACGTAGACGATTCAATTGTAAAAAGCAAGACAGAAGAGGAGATGATAATAGATTTACAAGAAACATTCGATAATATGAGGAAGTATAAAATGAAACTTAATCCCAGAAAGAGCAGACATGAAATAATGAAGCTAACTGGGAGAATGACAGCCCTTTCTAGATTCATCTCCAAGTCATCTGAGAGAATAATGTCATTCTTCAAAGTTTTGAAAGGAAACAAAAATTTTGAGTGGCGTGAAGAGCAAAGCCAAACTTTCAGGCAGTTAAAAGAATAGTAACATAGTTTGCCAACTCTTGCAAGACCTATAACAGGTGAAATGCTATACCTATAACCGGCAGTTAATGAGGGAGAAAAATAAAGTTCATCTCCCGATTTGTTTTGTATGTGAATTGTTGCTGGATGCTGAAACCAGATACTCCATGATAGAGAAAGCAGCTTATGTTGTGATTGTTGCTGCCAGAAAGTTGAGACCTTACTTTGATGCACATCAAGTAATAGTCTTAACAGATCTCCCTTTAGAGAAAAGTTTAGAAAAGATTGAGAGATCTGGAAGATTGGCATAGTGGGCTGTGGAGCTGCATGGTCTGAGAGTCAAATACCAACCCAGAAAAGCAGTAAAGGGTCAAGCACTAGCTGATATTTTTACAAAATGGATAACCCAAGATGAAAGTGAAGAACCAATCTGGTAGTTGTTAACTGATGGGTCATTTAGACTTGTTGGTGCAGGGGCTGGATTGGTATTGATAATGCCATAAGGGAATGTCATCGAGTATGCTTTGAAATTTCAATTCAAAGCTACTAATAATGAAGTAGAGTATGAGGTAGTTACTACTGGGTTACAATTGTGCAAAGCTCTAGAAGTAAGGAGAATTAGTTTGAAAATCGACTCGCAATTGGTGGTGAACCAGATTCTAGGAGAATATGAAGCCAGAGATGCTAACATGCAGAAGTATTTGAAGAAAACAGAGGAACTGATCTCAGGATTTAAGGCAGTTCTTTTGAAAGACTACCTAGATCCTAGAACGAACAGGCTGATGCATTATCCAAACTGGGGAATTCAAGCATGCAAAATCTGAAAAGATTATTCCTAGTTGAGTTAAAACCTCCAAGTGCAATTCATGAAGATGTAACATCCGTCTTTAATGTTGGCAGCAATGACATCCTAGACTGGATGACAGATATCATCAAATACAAAGAAATCGGAGATCTCCCAGCAGACTCAAATTTTTCCAGAAAGCTGAAATTAAAAGCACTTCAGTTTTACATGGTGGATGAGGAGTTATACAACAAGGCCAGGAATGGACCGTTCCTGAAATGTATAACACCGTCTGAGGCAGATTACAATCGGAGAGAAGTTCACGAAGGGTGTTGTGGCCATCATTTGGGAGCTAGGGCTCGGGCACATAAAGCCATCAGAATTGGTTATTACTGGTCAACAGCAACTGAAGATGTCAAAAAGCTAGTCTAGAAGTGTGAGAACTGCCAGAAATTTGCCCCAAACATCACTAAGCCAGCATATGAGTTAAAATACATCTAAAACCAGTCCCATTCACTCAGTGTGGATTGGACCTTTTGGGACCATTCAAGCAGGCAGTAGGAAGAAAAAGTTTTTGATTGTTGCAATTGATTATTTCGCAAAAAAGATAGAAGTTGAATCACTTACAATAATCACATCTAGAAAAGTGGAAAAGTTCATTTGGCAAAATATTATCACCAGGTTTGGGCTACCAAGAGTCCTAACTCTTGATAATAGTACCCAGTTTGATTGTGCAACATTGAGAAAATATTTAGAGGATTTTAAAATTTCAGGAGCATATTCCTCTATTTGCAATCCACAGTGCAATGGGCAAGTTGAAGCTGCAAACAAGAAGATCTTAAATGGTCTGCAGAAAAAACTGAAAGATGCAAAAGCCAGATGGGTGGTTGAAATTTATGATGTCCTATGGTCATTAAGAACTACAGTGAAAGAAGCAACTAGCCAGACGCCATTCAAACTAGTTTACATATCAGAAGCGTTCCTACCAGTTGAAATAGGGGTGCAAACAATAAGAGTCAAGCATTTGAGCTAGGAAGAAAATCAAGAATCCAGACTTTTGGATCTAGAACTAATAGATGAAGTAAGAGAGAATGCGGCATGAAAGATGGCAGCCTATCAAAACAGGATTGCCAAATTATACAAAAGAAAAGTCAAATATAGATCATTCCAAGTGGGAGATTTTGTTCTCAGACATACAAAGGCCACCCAGAAAACATGAACATGGAAAGTTGTCTGAAAAACGGGAAGGTCCTTACGTAATTTCAGAAGATTGTTGTAATGGAATATACCAGTTGCTAACATCTAATGGAGAACCATTAAGACATAAATGGAACATTAGAATGTTGAAAAGATATTATTTATTATTGGGCTTGGTCATGAGATTTGCAATCCTTTTTGGCAATTAGAATTATTTGGGCCCAAAATTTTCCTTAACCCATCTTTTATTTTCAAAAAAAATAAAATAAAAAAATAATAAAAGAAAAAAAGAAAATAGGAGGGAAAGTGGCCGGCCCTATAGGACTCTTGGTGGAGTTTGTAACTCCCTTAGAGTAATGAAAGATCAAGTTAATCCCATATAATTAACCCTTCTTAATTCCTTAATCATTTTCATTTTGACATCCTTTCATTTCTAAAGTTTCCAAACATAAAAAAACATATCCTCTCAAAATTCCTCCTAATCCACATTCCTAACTCCATTACTCTTCATCATTTGGTGTTTTCCTTTACAATTGTAAGTGTAATTCTTAATCTATGTTGATTCTTAAGTTTTAATTTAAAATTCTATGATTATTATATGCTTTATCTTATAATTCATGTTTAATTTATGAATTTAAAATTTCATGTATGATTTTGGGATGTATTTTTCTATCTAAATTGATGAAGGATGTTTCTTTTTAGGTTTTTAGATATGCATATATGTGAAAAATATGATTGGTTTGTGTGATGGGTGATTTTGAAATTTATATATAAATATGAATGTTCATGTAAAAAAATGTGTGTGGTTTTTTTTATATTTGGTGGAAAAGTTATTTATTCTATTGGCTAATATGAGAAATTTATAATTTTGCTAGAGAAAAAAAAATACAAATATGTATAAAGAAATTATTGTTGAACAATGAATTTAATCTCAAAGATGGTTCATAAGAATTATATAAGTTTTTTCATTGATATTTAATAGGCAATGTACCATTTGGAATTCATTTGTTGATGAATTTTGGTAGATCTTGTAGGGTTAGGGAAATGGTAAAAAAATCTGTTTTTGGAGCACTTTTTGGCTTGAAAATAGGTTAAAAATACTTAGAGTATATTATGAATTATGAAAATTGGAACTCGGGGGTTTTGACGCCTTCCGGACGCAACGGTGAGTGTTAACATATTGTTCTGGACAGAATACTAAATCTGAATTTTATTTGATGTTATGTTCTGATGAAGTATGTTGTGTGATCATGAATTGTTTGTAAGTGTGGCTTGATGTTAGATGTGTGTGTGTGTGTACGCGCCTTGATTGTGGTTTGAGAAAGTGTGAATATATGCTTATTCCCGTATGTACGATTGAACCGTGTAGGAAGTCGATTCGTGACGGAAAGTTGATAGGTTCATTTAAGATTTGCTTTTGCTTTCTTAAGGTACGTACACGCAGTAAAACTTTGTACATCGTGGATTAGTTGTTATAAAGGAATAATAATAATAATAATAATAATAATAATAATAATAATAATAATAATAATAATAATAAAATATTGAATAAAGTATGAAGGTGATGTTATGCTTTCTTAATCAAGAGATATGATTTCAATAACTTGATGAGTAGAGGTAGTATGACCTCACTAACTTTAAAGTAGATGTAGTATGACGTCGATTGGTGGAAAGATTTTACTTGCGGTTTGTGGGGGCATTATAAACCACCACGGGGGTATGCATACTTAACCATAGGCACCGAAGTAAGGCATGTTGCCTATGGTAGAGACTTTCTTAAGGGTTAGCTCCCGCAAATGCATTGTCTTACTCTTAAGGTTTGGGGTTTGGTCCGGCAATATGGCCGGGAAAGTACAACAGTATGGCTGACTGACTCAATGAATCATTTGAAATTTATTAAAAAGCAAATATTAAACTTTAGCTGACGTATGGTAAGTTGCCATT